>NW_006786248.1:1583828-1693929 GCF_000442215.2 Lipotes vexillifer
TAAGACTCAAGTGTATGAAAACCATAATGAATATCAGTTGTATCTAGAAATAAATAATATTTTATGTTATTTTATGTTCTCTTATTTTCTTCTGTTATTTTCTTCTTCATTCTGGTTTGTGGGAGGTTACTGATATTTCGTGTATTTAGCACACCCTTGGTCATTTCTAGCAGCAGTCGTGAGCTTTTTTTTACTTTTAGCAACCACGGTTCTGCTATTTACTTGAAGTTCAAAGGTGACCCATAAAAGGGTTGAGATAACATGATGAAAGGATAACCTCACTTGTATTATCACAGCAGCATCTCTGTTAGTGATATTATTGATAACAGATAGTTACGACTGTGTAGCATCTTAATGTTTCCCTTAGAATAGTTGAAGATATCCTGTGCTCCTCCTTATGGAGAAATTACTTTTTAAGTTAAGGTCTTAATTTTATTTCTGTCTTTTATAATAACATAATTCCTCCTTGATACATATCTTAAGATCATATGTGAATGCTTTAAAAAAAAATTTTTTGAAGTATAGTTGATTTGCAGTATTGCAGTGTTGTGTTAGTTTCAGGTGTACAACATAGTGATTTTTTTTTGCAGATTATATTTCATTATAGGTTATTATAAGATTGGGTATAATTCCCTGTGCTGTACAATAAATGCTTGTTGCTTATCTATTTTATGTATAGTAGCTTGTATCTGTTAATCCCATACTTCTAATTTGACTCCCACCCCACCCCCCATCATTATGTAAGGTCTCTCTTTATGTCTTGTAATTTTCTTTGATCTGAATCTGATATGACTGTAACCATTCCTGGTTTTGTATTGCTTTGCTTTTTGTTTGTATGATATATCTTTTAATGTATTTTTGTTTTTCAACCTATCTATGTTGCTGAATTTGAAATGAGTTTCTTAAAAATAGCTGAGTCATTTCTGTCAATCTTTGCCTTTAATTGGTATATTTAGGCCATTTGTATTCAAGGTAATTATTGATATATTAGGGCTCAAGTCTGCCATTTTATTTGTTTTCTGTTTCTTTCTTCTTTATGGTTTCTTGTTGATATCTTTTTGCCTTCTGTGGGATACTTAGTTATTTGAACATTTTTAAGGATTTCATGATTTTAGTGTTCTTTTTTTGTGTATGTTGCTTAGTATAGTGTTCTTCATGGTTGCTGTTGGTATTACATTGTACATATGTGATATTGCTATCAAAATCTCTTCCCGTGAAGTATGGAAACCCCACTTTTAAATATCATTGTCTTGAATATTAATGCTGTTATAATTTTTGTAGCAGTCATCAAATATGATTTATAAAATTCATGAGGAGGATGGTAGTCTGTTTTTTGTACCTGTATTTCTTATATTTCTATTCTTTCTTCTGTTTGCCTCAGAGTCCATCTTTTATCACTTCCTTTAGTTAGTCTTCAAAGGCAGATCTGCTAATGACAAATTCTTTTAGTTTTCCTTTGCCTGAGGGTGACTTCCCCTTTATTGCTGAAGAACAGTTTTGTTTGTGCTATTTGGGGTTTCTTAGCTTCTTAAGTCTGGGTTTGTGTCTTTTTCCAAACACAGGATGTTTTCAGGCATGATTTCTTGAAATACTTTTTCAGTACCACTGTTTTTCCTTTTTTTTTTTTTTAAATATTCCTTTATTTATTTATTTTGGCTGCACCGACTCTTAGTTGTGGCATGCGGGATCCTCATTGTGGATGTGGGATCTTTAGTTGTGGCTTGTGAACTCTTAGTTGCGACATGCATGTGGGATCTAGTTCTCTGATCAGGGATCAAACCCAGGCCCCCTGTATTGAGAGTATGGAGTCTTACCCACTGGACTACCAGAGAAATCCCTCTTTTTCCTTTCTTGCTGTACCTCTCATGATACCAACGCTCAGTCATTTGTCATTGTTCATATGTACCTGAGGCTCTATTTATCTTTTTTCAGTCTATTTTCTCTTTTGTTCAGATTTATATCCTTGGTCATCTTGACTCTACTATTGAGCCCATCTAGTATTTTTCTTTTACTCTGTTTTTTAGTTCTGTAATTTCCATTTGGCTCTTTTTTATTATAACTTATAATTTTTGCTGAGAGTTTCTGATGTTTCAGTTTTGAAACACTAGAACTTGTAATTGCTTGTAGAATCATTTTTATGATGACCTCATTAAAATCTTTGTCAGTTAATTCCAGTATCTTATTCATCACAGTGTTGACATTGGTTGATTTTCTTTCATGTGATTTTCCTGGTTCTTGGTTTGACAGGTGATTTTGGTTGTATGCTGGACATTTTGGCTGTTTTGTTAGGAGACCCTGGGTCCTATTATGTTTTTTACTTTAGCAGTAAAAAAAAAAAGTGTGTCTGAATACTGTCGTATTGTGTAGACAGACATGTTGGTTATTTCCAACCCTGTTAGGAGAAAGTCACAGTGAATCATCTTACATACGGATTATTCCATACATATGTAGAGACATCATTAAATTGGGAATTGGTGCTAAAAGTGGGATTGAACCAAATGGTAGATACATATGTAATTTTGTTAAATACTGCCAAATTCTCCTTCACAGAAATTGTGACATTTTGCACTCCCACCAGTAATATATGAGTATCTCATTTCTTACAATTTTCCCAAACCCAGTGTGTTGTTAAACTCAGCTGTTTACCTGTCTGTTAGTTGAGAAATGGCATTTCATTGTAGTTATAATTTGTGGTTTTCTCATTATGAATGAGGGAGGTTGGGCATCTTTTCTTATACTTAAGAACTATTAGTAATTTTTATAGTTCTGCTCATTTTGCTGCTCAGTCATTTTGATTTTTAGAAACTTTATATTAGGGACATCAGCACTTGAATAAATTGGCAGATATTTTTTCCTAGTTTGTCATTTGTCTTTTGACTTTGCTTATAGGGGTGTTTTGCAAATGAAAACTATTATGTTTATGCAGTTAAATACTTCGTATTTCTTTAGTTTTTTAAAATACTTTTTATTTTTGCTTTTCTGTTTCTGACCTCCTATGTCCATAGTAGAAATTTTAGTCATATTATTTCTCCTTTAGTCACCACATAAATTAGCTTTATTTCCAATTTTATTTTGCATATTTCTTGAGTATTTTAGAGACTTCTAATTTCTATTTCAGATTTGTCCATCTCTCACTGACTTCCATGTGTGTTTATGTGGCCCAGTGCCTTCTACCTGACTAGGGCCAATTTTCGTCAGCTGCTTTCATCCCTTTACAGCCAGAAGCTACTTTCAGGGGACACCTCTGCTTTCCAGGGTGCCCCCTATCCCTTTCAGGCATGATGTCTTCCTAAGACTGCCATATTTGGTCCAAGATACTTTCCTCTTGCCAGTGCTCTTACCTGCCCTTAGTAGTTCACTCTTGGGGTGGGGCTCTGCCCTTTTGGGGTGAACCCTAGCCCATGTAATTCTGCACACCCCATTCTTCCACATAGCTCCTGCTGGACTCTGCTGGTATGGACTCAGGTGTATATAAACTCCAGTTGACATGTCAGTTTGAGTTTTCCACTCTGTTTTTCTAGTTAACTTAGGCATAGATTATAGGTGTTTTTATTGGAATTTGTCTCCTTTATGTACTGGATAGGTTTTAGAAGATGTGAGTGGGATGCAATCCATACAGCTACCACTTTAATGTAGAAACACAAAAGCTTCTTTTTTTCATTTTCAGTTTTCTAAATAGTTGCATTCTTAGTTCACAGTTTAATGTAGAACGTAACACTTATAGGAAAAGAAGAATTTTGCTCAGTAAGTGTTTTCATTATATAAACTGATAGTAGTAACCCTAATATTTTAAGTTCTAACTTTTTAGAAAGAACCAAAAAAACCGCTAAACTTGTCACAGTGACCACTGCTGGTCTGCTATTTCCTTCAGGGTTTGTCTCCTCTACTCAAGGGCACCCGTTGGTCTGCCTCTTCAGGTGTGGCTGATTCAGTATGGCTTTAGAACACTCCTGAAGGGTGAGGAAGCTTTTCTGCCCTGACAAAGGGCTCTGGGTTACAGCAGACTTGCTTTTTCTTGCCAGCCACCCAAAAGGAATGACCTAAACTGTGGTATGATTTCTCTCCTTCCTGAATGATGTGCCTATACATTCCATGTCCAATTTCCTCTTGTGTAGTTTTTTTAAAATTCTTTTCTCTAGGTGAATGGGGGGTTTGCAAGAACTGAAGGGTGGGGAGGATATTAGAGTGTCAGGGAAGGAAAGTGGAGAGAGCCAAGAATTCTCATAAAGCTGCTAAGCTATGTTAGAAATAATGGCATTGCACCAACAAAAATACTAGCATTTTGGTAATAGAAATTGTATTCTGGAATACTAGAATATCAAAAACTAGAATTGTAATTATGGATGTAGGAAGTATGACATTCTCTGCCAAGTTTCTGGAAAGAACTTTCAAATAAATATTAAAATGCATTCTTCAGAAAACTAGAGCTTATCAATGAATTCGGTAAAGTTGCAGAATACAAAATTAATATACAGAAATCTCTTGCATTTCTATACACTAACAATGAAAGATCAGAAAGGGAAATTAAGGAAACAGTCCCATTTACCATCACATCAAAAAGAATAAAATACCTAGGAATAAACCTACCTAAGGAGAAAAAAGACCTGTGCTCCAAAAACTATAAGATGCTGATGAAAGAAATCGAAGACAACACAAACAGATGGAAAGATATACCTATGTTCTTGGATTGAAAGATTCAATATTGTCAAAATGACTATACTACCCAAGGTGACCTACAGATAATCCAATTCCTATCAAATTATCAATGGTATTTTCTAGAACAAAATTTTTAAAATTTGTACAGAAATAGAAAAGACCCCAAATAGCCACAGCAATCCTGAGAAAGAAAAATGGAGCTGGAGGAATCAGGTTCCCTGACTTCAGACTATACTACAAAGCTACAGTAATCAAAACAGTTTGGTATTGGCACAAAAATAGAAATATAGATCAATGGAACAGGATAGAAGGCTCAAATACAAACCCATACATCTATGGTCAATTAATCTATGACAGAGGAGGCAAGAATATACAGTGGAGAAAAGACAGTCTCTTTAGTAAGTGGTGCTGGGAAAACTGGACAGCTATATGGAAGAGAATGAAATTAAAACATTCTCTAACACTATACACAAAAATAAATTCAAAATGGATTAAAGACCTAAATGTAAGACTATACTATAAAACTCTTAGAGGAAAACATAGGCAGAAAACTCTGTGACATAAATTGCAGCAATATCTTTCTGAAATAATGAAAATAAAAACAAAAATAAACAAATGGGACCTAATGAAACTTAAAAGCTTTTTGCACAGCAAATGAAACCATAAACAAAACAAAAAGACAACCCACAGAATGGGAGAATATATTTGCAAACGAAGTGACCAACAAGGGATTAATCTCCAAAATATGCAAACAGCTCATGCAGCTGCATATCAAAAAACAAGCTAATCAGAAAATGGGCAGAAGATCTAAATAGACATTCCTTCGAAGAGGACATACAGATGACCAAAAAGCACATGAAAAAATGCTAAACATCACTAATTATTAGAGAAATGCAAACAGAAACTACAATGAGGTATCACCTCACACTGGTCAGAATGGCCATCATCAAAAAATCTACAAAAAATAAGTGCTGGAGAGGGTGTGGAGAAAAGGGAATCCTCCTACACTGTTGGTAGGAATGTAAATTGATATAGCCACTATAGAGAATAGTATGGAAGTTTCTTAAAAATTAAAAATAGAGGTACCATATAATCCAGCAATCCCACTCCTGGGCATATATCTGGAGAAAAGGATAATTCAAAAGGATACAGGCACCCCAGTGTTCATTGCAGCACTATTTACAATAGCCAAGATGTGGAAGCACCCTAAATGTTCATCATCAAAGGAATGGATAAAGAAGATGTGGTACATATGTACAGTGGCTATTACTTAGCCATAAAAAAGAATGAAATAATGCCATTTGCAGCAACATGGATGGACCTGTAGATGATCATACTAAGTGAGGTAAATCAGATAAAGACAAATACCATATGATATCACTTATATGTGGAATCTTAAAAAAAAATGATACAAGTGCACTTATTTACAAAACAGAAACAGACTCAGACTTCTAAAACCAACTTAATGGTTACCAAAGGGGACAGGTGGGAGGAGGGATAAATTAGGAGTTTGGGATTAACATATACACACTACTGTATATAAAATAGATAATCAACAAGGACCTACTCTATAGCACAGGGAACTCAGTATTTTGTAATAACCTATATGGGAAAAGAATCTGAAAAAGAATGGATATATGTATCACTGAATCACTTTGCTGTACACCTGAAACTAACACAACATTGTAAATCAACTATACTCCAATATAAAATAAAAATTAAATTTAAAAAATGCATTCTTTCACCAATTAAAAATGTTTTGTTTTCCAAAATCTTAAAAATTTTTATCTGAGAAGTAGTGTGTATGTTAAATTTATGGATTATTATTCAAACAAGCATGCCAGGATTGCTCTTTTTTTTTTTTTTTAATTAATTAATTTATTTATGGCTGTGTTGGGTCTTCGTTTCTGTGCGAGGGCTTTCTCTATTTGTGGCAAGCGGGGGCCACTCTTCATCGCCGGGTGGGGGCCTCTCACTATCGCTGCCTCTCTTGTTCTCTGCGGAGCACAGGCTCCAGACGCACAGGCTCAGTAATTGTGGCTCACGGGCCCAGTTGCTCCGCGGCATGTGGGATCTTCCCAGACCAGGGCTCGAACCCGTGTCCCCTGCATTGGCAGGCAGATTCTCAACAACTGCGCCACCAGGGAAGCCCCCAGGATTGCTCTTAATGTGCTTGCATTTTGTTTTTAGAGTAAGTTTAACAAGCATCATTATAACATGACTTTTATCACATAGGTTTTAGGAATGCCAGGGATTAAATTATTCTCTTAAAATAACTGCAGATGACAGATATATCAGAATAATACCCCATCTCCCCTTCCCCAGCACACACTATTGATATTGATTATATAATAATTGTATACTTTTTTATTAGTACTTTTAGGTGTGTGGGTTGTTTTTATTTTTTTCTTTTCCTTTTCTTTTGTCTCTAATCTGTATCACCTTCTCCCCCAAAGTTGTGTAAGATATGAGCAGACAAAGAAAATAAAGGAGGGGTAAATACAGTGTATACACACATGCACACAGTAGACAAAGAAAATAAAGAAGGAGGGGTAAATAAAATACACACACACATACACCCGAAGACATCCGGAGTTAAGTTTTCACAGTACACACATTTTGTCTTTTGTTTGTTACTGATTATACATTTACAGTTTACATAATTATTTCCTTTTGTTGGACACTTAGGTTTACCAGTTATTACTGTTGTAGATAATGTAGTGATGAACAAAAGCTTTTATATTTTTAAAAACTGTTTCCTTAACATAAATTTGCATAGTGGAATTCCTAGGTCCTAGATGACCAGAAAAGAATCTTCAGGGTACTTGATATTAACTTCCAGGTTATCTCCTATTATGGTTTTAATGCAAATCATAAACTTACATTAGTGCTCGTTATAATGAATGCCAAACTAAAATCAGTATTTTATCTTTTCTTATTAGGGAGTTCTGGGAAATTGTTCATTCATTTACAGATGAGCAGAAAAGACTCTTCTTGCAGTTTACAACGGGCACAGACAGGGCACCTGTGGGCGGACTAGGAAAATTAAAGATGATTATAGCCAAAAATGGCCCAGACACAGAAAGGTAATTATTAAATTGTGACTGTATACTGAAAACCTTGCATTCCACATTACACATGTGTGACATATCCAGAAGCTTCTGAGCACTTTTGCAATTTTATATAGAAATCTCCAAATCACGTGAAACATTAGTTCAGAGAATATTTTGCTGTTAATGTTTGAGAAAATTTTTAAACACTGGCCAGGTTAAAAATTATTATGGAGTTCACTTGATTTGAAATTTTAAAAATTGGTGTGATTAGTTTTTGGTTGAGAATTTTTTAATTGAAAGCCATATTATGTCATCTATTTAGAATAGTAAAGTTGAGCCTCAGGAAATTGTCTATTCAGCCCTATATTATGCTAGAATCACCAATTTCATAGTCCTTACATTGTGTTTCCTCTCCGTCGTGTAAGTTAACATTTGGTGCATAGTGACCGTATGTGAGTAGTAGTATATTTAATAGCTTGAATATATAGAAACATTTCTATTAGTTTTCTACATTATTTGATATTATTTGATATTGTCTGTATTATTTGGTATTATTGTAAGTTTATTGGTTATCAAATCAATTACATAGTCATACAGGAATATTTCTAATAAGCATTAAAGAGCCCAGACTTCGAAATTTTAGAAACAAGGTTTGAATATATTACCTCCACCTTTGAGTAAGTTACTTAACTTCTCAGTGACTTCAGCTCTACAGTGGGGAAACTGACACCCAGTCTGTAAGTTTATTGTGAGAAAATTTAGTTAAATGAGCTCTCAGGGTTAAGTACCTAAAACAATATCTGGTATGTAGTAATAATTTTGTGGATGCAGTATGTTATCATCAACCATCATCATTATTAGCATTGAGTAATTTATGAGATAGAGACAAACTGCAGTTTGGTAGGTGTATGGCAAGAGCAGAAAGATTATTCATGACTTGTATTAATGTATAGTCTGCATTGCAAACCATCTCAACATATATACCATCTAAAGTAGGATCATTTAATACTGAGCGTATTTCCCATGACTTATTTTCCTATTTTTCCCCTTTCTCTCTATATAGGTTACCTACATCTCATACTTGCTTTAATGTCCTTTTACTTCCGGAATATTCAAGCAAAGAAAAACTTAAAGAGAGATTGTTGAAGGCCATCACTTATGCCAAAGGATTTGGCATGCTGTAAAAAACAAAAAAAGGGGGGGGGGGGGAAAAAAATTTAAAATTTTAATAAATATAACAAGAGGGATAAAATTGGTGGTGATAGTGACCCAGTACAAAAAGGCTGTAAAATAGTGAACCACAGTAGTCACCTATGTCTGTGCCTCCCTTCTTTATTGGGGATATGTGGGCTGGAACAGCAGATTTCAGCTACTTATATGAACAAATCCTTTATTATTATTATTATTTTATTTTTTTTGCGTGAAAGTGTTACTTTTTCTTTCACTTGTATGTACAGAGAGGTTTTTCTGAATATTTATTTTAAGGGTTAAATCACTTTTGCTTGTGTTTATTACTGCTTGAGGTTGAGCCTTTTTGCATATTTAAAAAATATATACCAACAAACTACTCTCCCAAGGAAAATATTGCCACCATTTGTAGACCATGTAACCTTCAAGTATGTGCTATTTTTTTGTCCCTGTATCTAACTCAAATCAGGAGCTGTATTTTTTTTTTAAACAATTTGCTTTTGAAACTTGAAGTCTTGAAAACAGTGTGATACAGTTGCTGCTGTTCTAGTCCCCAAAGAGTTTTCTGTGCAAAATCTTAAAATCAATAAAGATGGAAGGGAGAGCTTGGAATGTTTAACTGCAGCCCTCAGAACTTTACTTTAGTAACAGCACAATGAATTAAAAATAACTCATGCCACAGTATGTCGTCTTCATGTGTCTTGCAATGAACTGTTTCAGTAGCCAATCCTCTTTCTTAGTATATGGAAGGACAGGGATTTGTTGTTGTCGTCACTGTTGTTGTTGTTGTTGTTGTTTTAAGTTTACTGGGGAAAAGTGCATTTGGCCAAAAGAAATGGTAGTCAAACCCTTTGCAAGAAAGGTAGGAAGTTTGTTGTTTATTATAAACATAAAGCATGTGAAAGTGCACTTAAAATAAATTTTTTATTAATTGCTTATTACCCGCATTTTAAATAGACAATCCAAAGTCTTCCCTTCATGTTGCCATCATCTTATCTAATCAGCCATTTTATCAAGGCACATGATCAGTGTTGGAACATAATGGAAAGGATGGCTACTGTGCCTTGTTTTACCTAATCATACAGTAAGCAGAGACCTGGAAGTGAATGGAACTATTACTCTTAAGTCCTATTTACATTGTCTGTCCCCAAAGATTAAAGTTTATTTCAAAAAGTAAGTGTTAAATAATACTTTCGTGTACTATGGAAAAGTACAGGACATTAAATTACTGGACATTCAGAAGTAAGTAGTTTCTTCCCCTTTCTAGTCTTCTGTGTCTGTGTTGTTAATTTCTTTTATTGCAATATAAAATAAAAGGATTATGTATTTTTAACTGAGAAGAGACATATTGATATATCCTTTTACTACAAGTTACAGCTAATGTGCTGAGCTTGTGCCTCGATGATTGTTTTAACTGACTATGACAGATCAATTTGATGATTTGTTTGAAATTGGCAGGAAAAATACAGCTTTCAAATCATTGGAGGGGGAAAGAGGATGTCTTTAAGAATTATTTTAATTCTTTTAGTAATTGAGACTTAACTGTTATGTACCATAATGCTAAATAAAAGTGACATTTTTCACCATAATTTAGTGGAAAAAGAAGATATTGCTTTCCATATTGTGATAAAGTAACATGGGATTTTTCTGGGCTAGCCTTTAGAACACTGTTAAGGTATGTACACTACCTTGATGCAAGGGACCCTCATGCTACTACAGTCATCTTAAAAGGCCTCTCATTCCTGTGCTTCTTGTGTATAATGCAAGTGAGAATAAGAGAAATCAAATACTCTGGGGGCGTTTTGTATAATAAATTCATGAAGAAATTTGTGTTCTTTGGTTCTCAAGTTTTATTATCACTACAGTATTGAAGTTCTACAGTTGTAATAATATCTGTGTGAAGTTTTTGAATAGTAATTGAGTATAGGTTATCAGACATAGAATTCACATCAAATAGACTTTTAACAAACAGTTGAAAATAAACCCACCCTTGAAAATATTTTAAGAGAAAAATTCATTGGTTGTCTAGACTAATTGCTCTCACTTGCTTAGTAACTAATTATCCTGGGCATGTTACCACTTTTTATCATTGCCTCCTTTTCACTACTGTTTACAAAACTGTCACGGAACAGTATCTTTAGGAAGAGGAGAAAAAATAGAAATTTTGATTATAGTAGTTATCTACCCCAGATGTCATGTTATAAAGTACTCTTTTGCCTGGATCAACAGGAAGCTCTGGAGGAAATGAACCATAAACTAAAGTAATTGGTTTTCCAAATAAAATACAAACTTTCTCTTATATATCATTGTTACTGAGTATTTCAAACATACAATAAAAACACGGCCTGTAGCCAAACTTTTTTGGAGCCTGGCCACTTCAGCAGATTGAGTTGGATTTCCTCCCCTATATACTTTCCTGGGTTGTGCTTAGTTGTGTGATAAAAAAAAACACAGCCTGTAGCCAAACTTTTCTGGAGCCTGGCCACTTCAGCAAATTGAGTTGGATTTCCTCCCCTATATACTTTCCTGGGCTGTGCTTAGTTGTGTGATAAAAAAAACACAGCCTGTAGCCAAACTTTTCTGGAGCCTGGCCGCTTCAGCATATTGAGTTGGATTTCCTCCCCTATATACTTTCCTGAGCTGTGCTTAGTTGTGTGATAAAATCCAATGACAACTTCCCTAGCTTTATTTTGGGATACATACCTAAGCAGGGAGATACATGAAATGAGGCTTCAAACAGAACTTGCTGATGGCATTCATTTCCCCATTGGCACAGGTCCATCTTATTAGAAAAGACATGATTGTAACCTGGCAACATGACTCCCTGTTCCATAGTACCATGACTGTGCTGGGATTTCAGGCCCCTTTAAGGGGTTTTCTCAAGAATTTCATGCAAACTGTCATTGGAAGGAGTGTCTTCCCAAGGCTGCTCTCTAGTCATGCTCCTCTTACCTGTTTACCTTAAATTTCTTTTTTGACCTTCCACTGGCTTCTAAGGACCATCTTTACCCTCCCTACCCCTTCCCTGAGCCGCCAGAGAATTCAACGCACAGCTTCCTCTGGCTCCCTCTCTTGTCGTCTTTTACCCACAGTGTTAGTGTATAATTTCCTGGGGAGGCTAGAGAGTGTTACTAGTGCGGAGTCTCAAGACTTTTTCTTTTCCCCTATTCAAATCCAGTAGTTGACTTTTGTTAACCACTGTAGGAAGATTTTGGTGCAGATGTGTCCCTGTGAGAAATGCTGCTAAACTATTGCTGTGCCACTAAAAATGCTCTCCTGAAAGATACTCATAGCCTCCTACTTGCCAGTGAGAACTCCAGTAACCTTGGCAGCTCCCTGAACTTGGTTCATCTGCTACTGTCCTTTTTTCAGTTGGATGGATACTACTATAAATGTAAAATTCTGGTCTGTACCTGCCCAATTCTGTCTGTTATTCCTCCACCACTCAAAGATTCTTCCTCAAATCCATGTCTTCTGCTCAGTCTCTATCCCCAGAATATCTTTCTGGTACCTCAAAATCAATGCACTTAAAAATGAAACTTTTATGTCTGTACCTACCATTTATTGTTTCTTCCTTAAAAGCATCGTTTTCAACTCAGAATCCCTCATTCCTCAGTTATCACAGCTTGTATCATTTCTTTCCCCCTCCATCCTTCAACATACTTCCTTTCAGCCCCTGATCCTCTGACTCACCTGGATGCTGTTAGTAGCTTCCTAACTCATCTGCCTGACTAACGTCCTCTTGTATTCTTTTTTGTTCTGCCAAAACACAATTTTGCTAATTTAAATATCCTTTGCTTCAAAACTTGTTCCCCTTTGAATAAATCTGCAAGCCTGCATCCAAACCCTCCATAGGCTCAGCCCCACCTCCTTTCCCAATTTTACCATCAGTTACAGGCATGTCTCCCTGCGTCCCCACCCACATCTTAACATGCTGTGCTTAATTATTTCATATTTCTCAAGTAACCTTGAAGGCGAAAATTTTTAAAGCCCCTCACCCATAAAGACTTCATCAACCCCCAGAGTGCCTCTGTAACCTAACAGCAACCCAAACCTCCATGGTAGTACATGCATGGTTGGGCACATCGAACAGTGAGGGATCACTGGGGTTTTTCTTTTTTTCCCATAATCATTACCTGATGTGGGCAGATTCACGGGGAAGATTGTTTATCTTTGTGCCTCTGCCATGTAGTAGTTGCATAATAACTTTAAGGATTAGCTCTATTTTTCCACTAGCTTGTCAATCACTACCTGATGAATGATTGAAAATGACTCAGCGTGCCATAGAATGTTCAATGAAGCTTCTCTTTTTTCCACTAAAGATGGCCTCAGTCTCCTATCTCCTCTCCCTCCTCCCCCAAAAAGGTTTTTATTTTAAATATTTGAATATTAGTGGCTAAAGAACTTGCTCTTGGAGGAAGTGGCTCCCCAGAATAACGGGCTCTGTCATTTCAGCCTGTGAAACTGTAGGTTACTAAAAGGGGAAGGATGAAAAGAACAAAGTCCTTGAAGGCAAGATTTTCCTGCTTTATGGATGTGCTCTGCCAACCAGGAGCCTCTGTGCAGCCAGCCTCTGTGGCTACACTCCTCTCCCAGTGGAGATGGGAGCGGGTGTCTTACACCAAACCCTCACATCAAGGAGCTATTCTTTGCTAAATACTGTGTTTTTTATACTAAATGAAGCACTCACCATGATGAATACCTGTTTTGCCAGAACCTTATAACCATTGCTACAAATTGACCCTTAAATCAGGATTCTTATGTTCAGCTGAACAGGATCTGGAATAATTATCCTATCTTCCAGTCTCCAGGAAACCATAGAAAATGTGATGGGCATGTGTCTAGTAAATAGTGCACAGATTGAGGGCACAACCTTCAGAGTTGGATGACTGGGTCTCAGTCCTGGCCCTGCCCTTCCTTCATCTTGGATTATCATATCCAAGACTCAGTGAAGTTGAGATACAGATGCTAGGCAACCTGTTGCAAGACAGAAGAGGGAATCCATTGAGGGGTTGGAGATGCTTGTAGTGATTTCTTTTGCAGGAGTTGACCCTCATCTACCTCAAAATGGAGGAGGTGTGTTTTCCCTCATCTTTGTTTTTTTAATTAATTCACATAATAAAATTCACCCCTTTAAGGTATATAATTAGTGGCTCTTAGAATATTCACAAAATTGTGCAAGCATCACATATAATTCCAGAGCATCTTCATCACTGCAAAAAAAGAAAAAAATCTTGTACCCATTAAAAGTGACTGTCTCTCCCCACTCTCCAAGTGCTAACCGCTAATCTGCTTATCTACTTTTTGTCTATAGATTTGCCAATTTTGGATATTCCGTATCAATAGAATCATACAACATGTGGCCTTTTGTGTATAGCTTTTTTCACTTAGAACAATGTTTTCAAGGTGCATCTATGTTGCAGCATGTTTCAGCACTTCATTTCTTTTTATAGCTGAATAATATTGTATTGCTATACCATATTTTTGTTCATTTGGTAGATATTTGTGTAGTTTTCACTGTTTAGCTATTATAAGTACTACAACCATGAACATTGTGTACAAGTTTTTATGTGGACATTAGCTTTCATTTCTTTTGGCTATGTACATAGGAGTGAATTCCTGGGTCATATGCCCAATCCTTTCAAGGAACTGCCAACTGTTTTCCAGCGTGGCTGCACTATTTTACATTCCCACCAGCAACTTGAGTTCTTATTCCTCCACATCCTGGCCAACACTTATTATCTGACTTTGATTCCAGCCGTCCTAGTGGGAGTGAAGCGATATCTCAGTTTTGATTTGCATTTTCCTAATGACTAATGATGTTGAGCATCTTTTCATGTGCTTTTGGCCATTTTATCATCTTTAGAGACATGTTTATTCAGAACATTTCCCCATTTTTTGATTGAGTTGTCTTTTTATTATTGAGTTGTTTAATTCTGATGCAAGCCCCTTACCAGATAAGTTATTTGCAAATATTTTATCCCATTGGATAGTATTTTCACTTTATTGATGGTGTTCTTTGAAGTACAAAAGACTAATTTTGGTGATGTCCAAATTATCTATTTTTTCTGTTGTTGCTTGTGCTTTTGGTGTCATATCTTAAAGAATCATGTGTCTTGTAGTTTTAGCTCCTATATTTAGATCTTTAATACATTTTTGCATATGGTGCCTTGTAGGAGTCTAGCTTCATTTTTTGGCATGTGGATATCCAATTGTCCAAGCACCAGTTCTTGAAAGACTTACTTCCCTATGAATAGTGTTGGCACCCTTATGGAGAAATAATAGACCGTAAATATAAGACTTTATTTCTGGACTCTCAAATTTCATTCCATTGACCTATATGTCAGTCCTTATGCCAGTACTACATTGTCTTGATTACTGTAGCTTTGTAGTAAGTTTTGAATTTGGGATGTGTGAATCTTCTAACTTTGTTCTTTTTCAAGGTCATTTTGGCTATTATGGGTGCCTTGCAGTTCCATGTGAATTTTGGGGTCAGCTTATCAGTTTCTACAAAACAGGCAGCTAGGATTTTGATAGGGATTGTGTTGAATCTGTAAATAAATATGGGGAATATCGCTAATTTGACAATATAAAGGTATTCAATTCATGAACATGGATGTCTTTGCATTTATTTAGGTCTTTAATTTTTTCATTGATGTTTCATAGATTTCAGTGTACAAGTCTTGGTTTCTTTGGTTAAATAGTTTCCTAAGTATTTTATTCTTTTTGTTCTTTTGGATTTTCTATGTACAAGATCATGCATCTGCCAAATAGAAATAGTTTGACTTCTTCCCTTTCACTCTGGGTTCTTTTTATTTCTTTCTTTTCTAAGTGCCCTGGCTAGCACCTCTAGTACAATATTGAATGGAAGTGGCAAGAACAGATATCTTTATCTTAGTCCTGATTTTATGAGGAAAGCATTTAATCTTTCACCATTGAGTGTGATGCTAACAGTAGGTTTTTCATAGCTGCTTCAGGTTGAGGAAATTTTCCTTCCCTTTCTAGTTTGTTGAGTGTTTTTTCTCAAGAAAGGATATTAGATTTTGTCAGATGCTTCTTCTGCTTCTGTTAAGATGGTCATGTGGGTTTTGTCCTTTATCACATTGATGGACTTTGGTATGTTGTACCAACCCTGCATTCATGGGGTTATCCTACAGGTCCATGGTACACAAACCTTCTAATATGCTGCTGGGTTTGGTTTGTTTGTATTTTGTTTAGAATATTGCCGAATAAAGGGCACATTTACCAATGATGAGGCTGAAGTGTATGTTTCTTATAGGCCACATGGGGTCGTTGTAAGAGACTGGTCACGAGCTGTCTTGAAAATTACCCTGCACAAGTGGGCTTCCTGCTCTGGAGCAAGGCATCCAACCTCTGAGTACATCTGAGATGTAGAAGCTGTGTGAGGAGAAGAAATTGGAAGCTACCAGCCAAGCCAGAGGTTTCAGTTGGGGTTCCCTGGAGAGTCTGCTTCATGAAAGAAAGACATTAACCCCCACCTCTGCCTGAAGGCTCAGTATCCTATTACAATTGCACCAACTGGATAAGGCAGGATTCTTTTCTCTAATTCCCTCCCTTCCAGAAGGGCCAGAAATAGCTTTTGAGTGAGAAAGAAGGTAAAGTGAGGAAGAGCCTATCTTCAGGCTTCCCACCCAGAAGAAGGCCTGAGCAAGAGTTGTCTTCAATTAGGGGAGAGAGTGGCCTTTTGATGTTTCACTAGTGTGGATTTCATACCCAGAAAAATAGATGCTTTGTTTATTACCTGAAGGTGACCAGAAAAACTACATGACCTGAGAATTCATTCCTAGAAAAACAAATCCAGAGCCCGAGAGCAGACTTGCAAAAAGAAAAACATTGTGTTCTGCTGCACCATCCCCCTTCCTTCTGACACACAGGTTCCTCATTATGTAGTAAATCAGACCTATAGAAAGGACTTAGGCACACTTAGGATGGTGCTAAGGAAAGATCTCTAAGGGAGATTTCAAACCTACCTCTAGTCCTATTCCAAGTGAAGTGTGAAGTTTTTTCTGTTCACTAACATTTACCTGGCAAATACCAGTTGAATGCTAATCATGTTACAGGTTGGCTGAGGTTTCAGATTGATTTCAGAGCTGCTTTGTTCAATCAAGGAATCTTTTATGGGGAGACAGAATCTAGTGGGCCAGACATACATATAAACCACAAAGCATAATAGAAGTATGTAGAAATACAGTTTGGACAGAGAATTCAGATCCAAAAAAATTTCAATTTGGAGGTGAAGGATTAGCTGAATCTTAACGGATGGGTGGGTGTATACTAGGCAGACAAGTGGAGGGTGTTCAGTATGCCTGAGTGTAGGGCTCAAAGGGACCAAGACAGGATTGGGAAGGAAGACAAGTCAGATCATGAAAGACCTTGTAGACTTTACCAAGGACTTTGGACTTTTTATTTTGCAGGTACTGTAATACAAAGATAATTCATTTTGCATTTTATATGTATTATTTTATAACACGGACTGGAGGAGCATAAGTGCCACGCGGTCTTTGTAGTTAGGAGACCACTGCCATAATTCTAGAATGGTATATAAGAGCCTGAGGATAGAAGGGAAGGGACAGTCTAAGATATATTAGGAACTGGGACTGGGTGACTGATTAGATATTCCTGGGAGAGAGTAGTCAAAGATAACTCCCACATTTCTGGTTTGGGTTAATGGGTTGGTAGTGGTGGTGTGGGGTCTACAGGGAAGAGAAGCAGGTTTTGGAGGGAACATTAATACTCTTGGATTATGTTTCAGTTGAAGTGTCTGAGAGATACACAAGTGGAGCTGTTCAGAGGCAGTTAAAAAAAAATAAGGGTTTAAAGAAAAGCCTACACAAGATTAAAATGTATGGTTCTTCAGTATAGATGAACCCTTAGGTAATCACCAGGGAAAGGGAATAAAGGGAGGAAGAAAGAACATGGACAGAATCCTTGGAAAATGCTAGCATTTGAGGGTTACACAAGGAAAGGAAAATGAAAAGCAGTTCACTTATTTGCTCATTTTTATCTGTGTTCCACTAGAAACCAAGCCTGATGAGGGCAGGGACCTTTTTTTTTTTTTTTTGCGGTACGTGTGCCTCTCACTGTTGTGGCCTCTCCCTTTGTGGAGCACAGCCTCCAGAAGCACAGGCTCATTGGCCATGGCTCACGGGCCCAGCCGCTCCGCGGCAAGTGGGATCTTCCCAGACCAGGGCACGAACCCGAGTCCCCTGTGTCGGCAGGCGGACTCTCAACCACTGCACCACCAGGGAAGCCCAGGGACCTTGTCTTAATCATGGCTGTGCCCCCAGTGCCTAGAGCAGAATATAAACAAGCTTTGTAGAGCTACAGAGCAACAAGGTTGCCTCAGAAACCCCTTCCCATCCTCTTCCCTTCTGTCCCTCGCACACTTCTGGCTGATACCCTCCCCCACCTCAATTCTTACCGCAGTTTTTAAGAAGGTCATCCCAGGAAATATATCAGCTATGTGAAAATATTTCAAAACTTTTGAAATGTGATATATATTAACTTGAAAATCATCAATTACAGCAAATGTCCAGCTTTCAGGACTGTTCACTGCCTAACACTGCTGGGTTTGGCCCACTTACCAGTCAAAAAGTTCACAGTAGTGAGATCAAATCGGTTTCTTGAGGCAGCTAAGAAGGCAGCCTTGCTCTGGAGATAATCACCAAGGGCAGGAAAAGAACCTCCAATGCTTCAAGCTGGGATTGAGCAGGAGAATCCCAGCTCACCACAACTACAGTGTATACTTGGGCCTGTCAAATGGAAGTTAGCCTATTACCTAAAAATGCATTTCAGAATTGCCCCCATGTGCTTGCATCCTGTACCCAGACCCAAAGAAAATGCCATTTGCCTTCAATATGTATTGTTAAAAGGACTGAAATATTTTTCAAATTTAAACTATAGTCCCTAAAATATTCATAATTCCAAAGTGCCTTTCACAGTGTATTATTTTGCTTACTTCATTATTGCCTAACTCTTTCCTTAAATTCTACTCCATGAGAGTAGGAATGTGTCTGTTTTTTTCACCCCAATGTTCAGAACATATTTGTTGAGTGAATGAAATTATGCTTGTATGAATGAAATTATGCTTGTAAAACCAAAGGGCCTGATTTGTCAACTGGACTTCCAGATCTCCACAGAAGCTACCAGTAAAAGTAGTGTAAGAGCTGTTCCTGCATGTGAAGAGGGGGTCCTGGATGGAGCTTTTCTGGCATTCAGGTGCTCCTCATATGTTCCACTGTTCAGGGGTAGCACAACCTTATACTGCTTTTATAAATGTAGCTGGTTTTGGAAAGCAATAAGAGGGAAACCAGTTTTCCATATATTCCTGAGAAGATGGTGAGTAAACAATCATGTTTTCATAAGTAACTTTAGTTTTATGAGCTTCTTTCTCTCTACTGCAGGTCCCCCCCCCCACTCCCCACTCTAAAATCATGCTTGTAATCCCATTATTTATATAAGGGTGGCTTTTTGTTTCTCATCACAACCACCTGTGTGCTTTCAATACTTCTATGCAAGTAACCCATAGAGGAAATTAGTAAAATTCACACTGAATCCACATGAGGTGGATGCAGTCATTTGGGACAGTACAGACCACTGCAGTGGACAGGGGAAGCCTCTGTCTGCAGATACGATTTCAGGTGACATTAGCCTGCAATTATTTAGCCATATGCCTTATAACATTAATTCCACTTAGGTTGCTGTCATCATGGGACTTAAGTATTTAGGAAATACAAAGAAATAACATTTAAAGAGAGCCCTACGATTATTCATTTTATGTAAAATTGCCACTTCTCTATATGTTTACCTCATGACCATCTAGTTGATAACGAAGACCTTAACTTCCTTATATTACCTCAGAAAAAAGTCTGACATGGTTAACCAACCACTGGACTGGCCACTGGAAGGAAAAAAGACTGAAGATGTGTTATTTTCCTCAAGGGCAGTCATCCAACATCTGCTTTTGTGACAAGTTAACGTAATTGTATTGTAGAGGTGTAAGGATAAAAATGACCTTCTAAAAAATCATCTTCTCCAACCCTCTTTTTATAGATGAGGAAACTTAGGTCTCAAGCTGTGAAGCACTTTGCCCAAGATTACTCTGGTCATTAATTACATTTATATGAATTTATATGAAGCTAGAAAGTAGAACCTCTGCCTCCCGTTTGGTGCTTTTATCACATCATCAGGCCACTTGCTTGCTTAAGTCAGCATTTCTTTGCTTAACTAAATGTAAGGAGGCTCCCCATAGGGCTTCCCTGCTGAGGATGGGGTGCAGAGGGAGAGTAAAAGAGAGAGCTCTCTCCTAGTTTTCAAGTCGACTAGTTTTCATTGGTTTGATTTTATTGAAAAAGATAAAAAATTAGAGCCAGGTTCCTATTCCTGTTCCCTCCCCAAGCCACTGAAGAAACAAATTTGCTAACATTCCCCAAATTATTGTCTTTTACTCTCTCTTTTTACAGTAAGAGCATTACTGGCAAAAAGTTTCCCAGAATCATGTTCCTCTTAGATATTCCTCCTTGATGTGGATATGAAGGCTTGCGTGGGAAGCTCCAGATGCGGGCCCAGCCCAGCCTGCTCTGCCTCTACTGCTCGTGCTCGCTGCTTGTCTCCGTGTCTCCATTTGAAGGGCTGCAGGGCGAGTCGTGACCCAGGTCCACTTTCTTACTGTTAAATCCTGCCTTGGTTGTCATGTTTTTATAGAAGAGGAAAAGCATTTTCTCCCTGAGTTCCGGAGCAGTCTTGAGGTCAGGGGTAAGATTTTTCTTGGTAAGTATTAAGAAGTAGTTGCTGAATGATAAAGGGGTGGAAAGGGGAAGGGTGCCTTATGGAAAAAGGTGTTCTTCTCGGTGATGGGATTGCTTCCAGTTTGTTTTCCAATCTCTTCAGGAATGATTTTCTGCCCTCTTCCTGCACCCTGTGTTCTGATTCCTGAAGCATGCAGTACTCTTTCACTTTCTTTCTCCCAGGAGCTGTTAGAAGAATAACCTTGAAAGAGAAAACACGTGGGCTGTGGTAGACTGGATTCTGTCCTCCAGACACTTGGCTCTTTCACTCATGAGAAACTCCTGCTTTAGGCTGACTTGGATCTGGGTTAGCAGTGCCCAGTCCATTTGCATATCCTCTGGGCCATGTGGGCTGTTCTGGGGTCTTGACCTTTTCTTCTTGGGGTGATCCCCACTTCTGTTGCCATAGACTATGTATTTAAGAAGCTTGCCTTTCAATTTCCTGCCAATGGCTGGATCTTGGAAATGACTCTGCACAGTGCTGAAGGGCCTGCTAGGGGAGTCTCTAAGGATCACTTCTCCCCTGAATGGTGGCCTGCTGTCCACAGGAAGCTTTCTCTGTTTTTCTCCCTGCTCTGGATTATCCAAAGACTCTAAAGATAAAACCAGAGCTGGTTCGCCCTCCCCTCTGGAGGGAGACCCCCTTATTTTTACAGTTGCCCTCCCATTCTTATCTTTAGAGTCTGCCTTTAAGGTTGCTCTGGAAGCTGTGGGTGGGTAGAGTCTGTCCTTGTCCAGGCTAAGTCTGAAGAGCATCTATTTCTTCTCCCCCTCTCTCCTGTTCTGGATTATTGCCTTCACTGCTGCCTCACTCTCATCCACTAAGGTGGTGGTGTAGTTACACAACATATTCTTGGAGGTGAGCTGTTTGACCAGGTCCTTGTTGCCTAGCAACCAAGCATGCACCAGCTCTGACTTTCAGAGCTTCGAGTGGCATCGTTTATAAAAGGCTTTCTGCTCCATTAGCCAGGGATTAGCTTCGTATTTCTTCATGGAGTCCAGAAAACTGAGTTTCTTTTTCAGCAAATTCTCTTCTTTCCAATTGAAGGACAGAAATGAGTAGGACTTCTCTGTTTCCATAAGCTTTATGTTCTCTCCTAATATGGAATAGCACCTATGTCCTTGATTTTTGGTGCTAACAAGTTCTGATGGTCACTCTGTTGGTGGCTTTTCCAGGAGATGCTCAGTTTGGTCTGGGGCTCTGACATTTCTCTGCCCACTTGGAGACCTGGCAGCCAGTGTTCTGTCAGCAGACCTGTGAAGGAGCTTAGTGACGTGTGGGCACTATGACCAGAGGGTTCTATTCCAGCTCCAGTGTTTGTTGTTAAGGACTGTGGATCATCAAGGGCAAGTTCTTCTCCCAAGGACAGAGGTCCTGGAAGGCTTCTTCACTGACCTGTTGAGCACAGGCCCGGCTTCTACCTGAGAACTGTCCCCATTCCAAGGGGAAGGAGACTTAAACGCCATCTACCGTCTCTGAGTGATAGGACCTGAATTGGCAATATCTCCCTGGCAGGTGGTAATGGGGAAGTATTTAATAAGATTAACAACAGAGATATGAGATTTAGAAGTATAATCTAATAGGAGAACTTTTATGTAGGTGGTTGGAAAAAGATACTTTTTATAGTTTTATTGTATGAATATCTCAAGGATAGAGTTGGTCAATTGGTTAAAGTTGGGCCCTTTCTTTGTGTTATATAAGAATTTTATTCAAAGATGAGGCCTCCCAAAAGTTAAAAAGGGGGGGCGGTGGGGAGGTGGGAGGTAGAGGAGGAGGAAGAAGAGAAGATAATAAATGAGGATACATTTGCTGAGGGTGCATCAGCTGTTGACAGACTGTCCCTGGATCCTGAGCTCAAGAAATGTGGCCCTAATTGTAGACCTTCTCTAAATAGACTCAGAGAGGGTGACAACAGGATGGCTCCCAGAGCCTGCTAGAAGGTGCTTCTGCCAGCCTGCGGATGTCCCAGATTCCTAATCCTGGCTCCCTTATTCCTCAAACTGTAGCTCCATTTACCTAAGCACCTTCAAATAAACTGCTGCATTTGTTCTACCAGGAATTTAGTGTGTTAGTGATCCAGCCACTTTGCAACTCAGAATGTTACTTGTTATGGTTTCTTTTTTTTAACAACTGACCTTTTAACAACTATTATCTTCCTCTCCTTAGGGGTCCATTGATTGTTGCCCATGTAGTATGTAAATCATCTGTCCTCTTCCTCTTCCTCCTATCCCTTTTACTCCTGTTTCCCAGTCTATCCTCAACTCTACTCAAGAGCAGCAGACCCCAACCTCTTTTATGTAAACGTTGTATTCCTGAAACAGTGCTGAGCCTTCCTTCAGCATACCAAACCTTCTCTAAATCTTAGACTTCCTCTGTGTTTGTTCCCCTTAAGAGTTACTGCTTTGCCACACCCTGCCGTGTAAAATCACAAAGCTTTTGATAGCTCCCACACCTTCCTGGACCTTATCCTTTACTTACATTTAGGGTAAAAGTGGTATTTTTATTAGTAAAATTAAATTCTATAACAGTGATTTCTAAATTAGAAAATATTATATAAATCTAAATGAGTTTTCATGAATTCAGGTTGCCTCCCAAATATCCAGGCCATGTTTCTCCAACTGAATGGCTATCATTTCAGTTTGGAGGGCAGGCCCAGCAACAGGGGTAGATAGATCCATCTAAGCCAATCAGAATAATGACACCTGCCTTACCACAGTTGATTCGCTTGGATTGGGTCCGACCAAAACCACTATGACAGAATGTTTACTATAGCTTGAGGAAAAGAGCATGCTTCTCTTACGTGGGTTTTAAGAAGCAACAAGCTGCCTGAACAAGGAAGCATGTTGTTCCAGTTGCTATTAACGCCAGGTGCTGTCATGCCTTCCTACCAACACGCACACCCAGCCTTGAGATGATGCTGACCCATGGATGGTTGTGTGGTGGGACAAAACCCAGATTTTAAATCACATGGCTGAGCCATTTCATCAAATCATCCTGGAAGTCTTCAGCTAACGGTATTTTAACTGACATAAGAAAATTTTACTTCTTAGCAAAGTATCAGAACTCCTTTGTAGTGGTAAATGGCTGTGGGAGAATGATGTTGACCCATTGCACACTCTAGAGGAAGGTCCCTCTTTCACTGACTTTAAATAGCAGGACAACCATCACAATGGTTTGGGTGGTTTGGTTGTGTTATTGCAACTGGTGAAGGAGCTGAATTAACCCAGTTACTCGTTTATTGACTGTCTTTCCCTTCTCCATCAGGGTTGTTTCCCCTAGTTTGAGCCCTACAAATTAGAAGTGCTAGTTTGTTTTATAGTCAACAGAGCCCATCCAGGGATAATCTTCAAATATTTAACAATGTGGCACCAACCAATTGGAACAGATGCCAGCTGTAAACAACCATTGAAGCTGAGAACACTTCTGTACCTGAAACGCTACTGCCTTTAATTATACATGTTTTATAAAAGTATATAACTTTTAATTTAAAAAGTATTATAAGGCTTTTAAGCTATACACTGTGATAGGTATAATATCACTTGTAGGTAGACTGTAATAAAGAGGTATATAATAAACCATAAGGCAACCACTAAATAAAACAAAATTGTAATTAGTAAGCCAACAAAGGAGATAAAATAGAGTCATATAAAACACTTGTTATGGGTTGAATTGTGTCCCCCAAAAAGGTATGTTGAAGTCCTAACCCCTGATACCTGTGAATGTGACCTTATTAGGAAATAAGATCTTTGCAGATGTAATCAACTGAAGGTGAGATCATTAGGATGAGACCTAATTCAATATGACTGGTGTCCTTATTAGAGGATGAGAACAGCACATACGGGGAGAAGATGGCCATGTGATGATGGAGGCAGAGATTGAAGAAATGAATCTAAAAGCTAAAGAATACCAAGGATTGCTGAAAAATATCAGAAGGTAGAAGAGGCAAGAAGGATGTTCTCCTACAGGTTTCAGAGAGAACATGACCCTGCTGACACCTTGATTTCAGATGACTAGGCTCCAAAACTGTGAGACAAAAAGTTTCTATTATTTTAATTAACCCTGGCTTGTACTACTTTTTTACATAGCTCTAGGAAATGAATACAACACTCAACCCAAAAGAAGGCAGAAAAGGGAAAGAAAAAAAAAAAACTGATGAGACAAATATAAACCAGATAACAAGATGATAGACTTAATATTAGCCATAACAATAATCATATTAAGTGTAAATCATATAAAAACTGCAGTAAAAAGGTAGAGAATATCAGATTGGATTTTATATATATATATATATATATATATATATATATATATATATATATATACAGGAAGGAATAATAAAGTTTTACTTCATTATCATAAAGGAGTCAACTTAATAAGAGGACATAACAATCTGAAGTATTTATGTACCTAACAGGCCTTCAAAATGCTTAAAGTAAAAATTGATAGAAATGCAAATAAAAACAGATCAGCTCGGTGCTTTGTGACCACCTAGAGGGGTGGGATAGGGAGGGTGGGAGGGAGACACAAGAGGGAGGGCATATGGGGATATATGTGTACATATAGCTGATTCACTTTGATATACAGCAGAAACTAACACACCATTGTAAAGCAATTATGCTCCAATAAAGATGTTAAAAAAAAACAACAGATAAATCCACAATTAAAGTCAGAAATTTTAATACATCTCTTTCTATTATTGATAGAATAAATGGACAGAAAATCAGCAAGGTTATAGAAGACTTGAACACCACTATTAACCACATTGACTTAAGTTACATTTCTAGATCACTCCACACAATAGCAGCGGAATACACATAACTTTCAAGTGAATGGGATGTTCACCAAGATAGATCATATTCTGGGCCATAAAATAAGTATCAATATATTTAAGGTTGAATACAGAATAGTGATTTCAGCAAAATGGTGAACAAGGAAGCTCTAAACTGTTTTGCTCCCATGGAGATGTAAGAAAAGAACCAGAAACTGGCTAAAATAACTTTGTACGTGCTCTGGAAAGCAGACAAAAATCTATAGCAAACATGCAAATGCTTAATCAAGGAAAAAATCACATTCAAAATGGTAGAAAGTTTTATTGCTGTTTTACTCCCACATGCACCACTGACTCCCTCATGTGGTGTGGTCTTGCTTTGATAAGGTGAAAGTTCAGTTCCCAATTCCCTCCTTTAAAATAGAGGGAGCAGAACAGACCTCTTTTCAGCTTTCTAACCTGCCTGGGGGCTTCCTGAAGGACTGCTGTCTGTCTCAACTAACTGAAATCTCAGATGGGGAAAATTGTCAGCCACTGGTAGTGAAAGTTGCAATGATACTACAGCTGTGCAGACATCCAGAGCAATAGATTATGGATGGAGACATACAACAGACCATTTAAAGTCCTGGGGAGAAGCCGAGGTGAGACTCTTTGAGATATTAAGACATGAGAATTGAGAAAGTCATAAACAGGCATGAGCAAGGTGCATGCTCTAAGAAGACCTTAAGCTTTTATCTCAGCTGATCCCTAGATTCAGAACATGCCCAACTAATCAGTGAAGGACTGCTCTGGCACAGAAACAGTCTACAAAGACTGGGAAAGCTGGCTGTTTTTACAAATGCAAATTTTCAACAAAGAGAACTTACAAGGCATACAAAGAAACATGGCCAATTAAAAAAAAGAAAAGAAATTGGCAGAAACCACCTCTGAAGAAGCACAGACACTGGACTTACTAGGTAAAGACTTTAAAGGAACTGTCCTAAATATGCTCAAATAGCTAAAGGAAAACACACACACACAAACTAAAGGAAATCAGGAAATTATATATGAACAAAGTGAGAATACCTACAGAGAGAGAGAATTATAAAGAGGGACCAAAAAGAAATTCTGGATCTGAAAAATACAATATCTGAATTGAAAAATTTACCAGAGGGGTTCAACAGCAGATTTAATGAGGCAAAAGAAAAATTGGCAAACTCGAAGGCAGAACAATTGAAATGAGTCAAGTCTGTCAGGCAGAAAGAAGAAAGATTAAAGAAAAGTGAACAGAGCCTTAAATACTTGTGAGCCATCATCAAATAAAGCAATATAGGCATTATGGGAGTCTCCTATGGAAAACAGAGGAAGATTTAAGAAATAAGGTTGAAAACTACCCAAATTTGTTGAACGACATGACTATAAATCTAAGACTCCTAACAAACTCTGTAGGATAAGTTGAAAGAGTCTCATGCCAAGGAACATTATAATCTAACTGTCAAAAGACAAAGAAAAGGGAGCTTCAATAAAATTATCAGTTGAATTATTTCAACAGAAATTTTGGTGGCCAGAAAGCAGTGGAATTATATATTTAAAAGGCTGAAGGGGTGGGGCTTCCCTGGTGGCACAGTGGTTGAGGGTCCGCCTGCCGATGCAGGGGACATGGGTTTGTGCTCCAGCCCGGGAGGATCCCACATGCTGCGGAGCGGCTGCGCCCGTGAACCATGGCCGCTGAGCCTGCGTGTCCGGAGGCTGTGCTCCACAACGGGAGAGGCCACAGCAGTGAGAGGCCTGTGTACTGCAAAAAAAAAAAAAAAAAAAAAAAAAAGGCTGAAGAGGAAAACAAAAAACAAAAACCTGTCAACCAAGATTTCTATATCCAGCAAAACTGTGCATCAAAAAACTGAAGGACAAATTAAGACATTTGCAAATAAACAAAAGCTGAAAAAGTTAATTATCATGAGACCTGCTCTGTAAGAAATGGCTAAAGGCAGTCCATCAGGTTGAAATGAAAGGATGCAAATAATTCAAAGCCATATAAAGATATAAAAATCTCTGATAAGAGTAGATACATGGACAAATATAAAAATGTCTATTCAGAATATCTAAAGAACTCTTAACAATTCTACAATAAAGACAACTCAGTTAAATAATGGGAAAAGTACATAAATAGACATTTCTCCAATTAATGTGTACAGTGGCTACCAAATGCCTGAATGAATGCTCACCATCATTATTCATTAGGGAAATACAAATCGAAACCATGAGATAACACTTCACACCCACAAGATGGTTATAATTAAAAAAAAAAGGAAATTAACAAACATTCGTGAGAATGTGGAGAAATTGCAACACTCATCCATTGCAAGTGGGAATATAAAATGATGCAACCACTGTGGAAAACAGTTCAGTAGTTCCAAAATAAACTAAATATAGAATTACCATATGACCCAACAATTCCTCTAATAGGTATATGCCCAAACGAATTGAAGTTTTAAACAAAAACTTGTACACTAATGTTCATAGCAGCACTGTTCACAATAGTCAAAATGTGGGAAAAACCCAAATGTTTGTCAATTAATGAATGGTTAAACAATATGTGGTATATCCATACAATGTAATAGTATTCAATCATAAAAAGGAATGAAGTACTGATACGTGCTACAACATGGAAGAACCTCAGAAACATTATACTAACTGAACGAAGCCATATGCAAAAGGCCGCATTTTATATGATTCCATTTATATGAATTGGTAGATCTGTGGAGAGAGAAAGCAGATTACTGGTTGTCAGGGGCTGTGAGAAAGAGGAATGAAGATTGACTGCTTAATGGGTATAGGGTTTCCTTTTACATTTATAAAAATATTTGGGAACTAGATAAAAGTAATAGTTGTAAAAAATTGTGAATGTACTAAATGCCACTGAATAGTGAATTGTACGCTTTAAAATGGTCCATTTTGGTAATTACCTGGCAGTCCAGTGGTTAAGACTCTGCACTCTCACTGCCAAGGGTGCGGGTTTAACCCCTGGTCAGGGAGCTAAGATCCCACAAGCCACACAGTGTGGCAAAAAAAAAATTAAAGTTCATTTTATGTATGTGACTTTTTACCACAGTAATAAAAATTAATTCTGAAGGCGTACAAAGCATGTTTCCAGACCACAATGGAATTAAATTAGAAATCAATAACAGAAAAATCTCTGGAAAATCATGGATATTTGAAATTAGTTACCAAATACACACATACACAAAAATCCAAAATGAAATTAAGAAAAATTTTGAACTAAAGAAAAATGAAAACACAACATGTAAAAATGTATCTTTTTTTGATATTGAGCTGCATGAGCTGCTTGTATATTTTGGAGATTAATCTTTTGTTTGCAAATATTTTCTCCCATTCTGAGCATTGTCTTTTTGTCTTGCTTATGGTTTCCTTTGCTGTGCAAAACCTTTTAAGTTTAATTAGGTCCCATTTATTTATTTTTGTTTTTATTTTCATTACTCTGGGAGGTGAGTCAAAAAAGATCTTGCTGCGATTTATATCAGAGTGTTCTACCTATGTTTCTTCTAAGAGTTTTATAGTGTCTGGCCTTACATTTAGATGTTTAATCCATTTTGAGTTTATTTTGGTGTATGGTGTTAGGAAGTGTTCTATTTTCATCCTTTTACATGTAGCTGTCCAGTTTTCCCAGCACCACTTATTGAAGAGGCTGTCTCTTCTCCATTGTATATTCTTACCTCCTTTGTCAAAGATAAGATGACTGTAGGTGTGTGGGTTTAACTCTGGGCTTTCTATCAAAATGGATGGAAAACCTAAATAGACATTTCTCCAAAGAAGACATACAGATGGCCAACAAACACATGAAAAGATGCTCAACATCACTAATTATTAGAGAAATGCAAATCAAAACCACAATGAGGTGTGGACAATGAGTGCATTGACATATATACACTACCATGTGTAAAATAGCTAGTGGGAAGCTGCTATATAGCACAGGGAGCTCAGCTCCATGTTTTGCAAATGATGTGGCTGACAATGGGTTAATATCCAAAATATACAAATAGCTCACAAAACTCAATATCAAAAAAAAGAACAACCCAATCAAAATATGAGCAGAAGACCTAAATAGACATTTCTCCTAAGAAGACATAGAGATGGCCAAGAGGCACATGAAACAACGCTCAGCATCACTAATTTATTAGAGAAATGCAAATCAGAACTACAATCAGGTATCACCTCACACCAGTCAGAATGGCCATCATCAAAAAATCTACAAATGATAAATGCTGGAGAGGGTGTGGAGAAAAGGGAACCCTCTTACACTGTTGTTGGGAATGGCAATTGATACAGCCACTGTGGAGAACATTATAGAAGTTCCTCAAAAAACTAAAAACAGAACTACCATATGACTCAGCAATCCCACTACTGGGCATATATCTTGAGAAAACCATAATTCAAAAAGACACATTACCCCAATATTCATTGAACCACTATTTACAATAACCAGGACATGGAAACAACCTAAATGTCCATTGACAGATGAATGGATAAAGAAGATGTGGTACATATAAACAATGGAATATTACTCAGCCGTAAAAAGGAATAAAATTGCGTCATTGGTAGAGATGTGGATGGACCTAGAGTCTGTCATACAGAGTGAAGTATGTCGGAAAGAGGAAAACAAATATAGTATATTAATGCATATATATGCAATATAGAAAAATAGTACAGATGAACCTATTTCCAGGGCAGGAATAGAGATGCAGATGTAGAGAAAAGGCATGTGGACACAGGGAAGGAAGGGGATGGTGGGATGAATTGGGAGATTAGGATTGACATATATACACTACCATATGTAAAACAGATAGCTAGTGAGAACCTTCTGTACTGTGCAGAGAACTCAGTTTGGTGCTCTATGATGACCTAGATGAGTGCAATGGAGTAGGGAGCAGGAGGGAGGTCCAAGAGGGAGGGGACATATGTATACATACAGCTGATTCACTTTGTTCTACAGCAGAAGCTAACAACATTTTAAAGCAATTATACTCCAATAAAAAAAAAAATTGTGGAATTTCACCAAAGTAATAATTAGGGCAAAATTTATAACACTAACATCTATATTAGAAAAGAAGAAAGATGTCAAATGAATGACATCAGCTTCCAATGCAACAAACAAGTTAAACCCAAAATAAGCAGAAGAAAGGAAATAATAAAGAGCAAAGCAGAAATCAGTGAAATGTAAAACAAAATAATAGAGTAAAATCAATATAAAAATCAATAAAATTGACAAACTTCAAGCCAGATTGATCAGGTCAAAAAAAAAAAAAAATGGAGAAGACAAAATTGCCATTTTAAAGACTAAAAGTGTTGACCTCACTTCAAATTCTACTGATGCTGAAAGGAGAACAAGTGAATATTGTGAACATTTTGTCAATGAATTTGACAACTTAGATGAAATGATCAAACTCACCCAAGAAGAAAGATAAATGTGAAGAGCGCTATGTCTATTAAAGTAATTGAATATGTAGTTGGAAACTTATCCACAAAGAAAACTTCAGACCCAGATGTCTTCCTTCCTGAATTCTACTCAACAGGAAGAAATAATACAGATTCTACACAAAATCTTCCAGAAAATTGAAGACAGTAGAATATTTTTCAAATTATTGAGTCCAGTGTTACCCTTGTCGAAAATCCAGACAGTTTTTAAAAGAGAGAAAATTATAGAGCTATAACTCATGAATATAGATACAAAAATTCTTAGCAAAAGTCTATCAAATTGTACCCAATAATATATTAAAAAGGTAATGTATCAAGACCAAGTGAAGTTTATCCCAGGAAAGCAAGTTTAGTTTACCATTTGAATGTCAATCAATGTTATTCACCATATTAATATACTAAAAAGGAACCCACATATTCATTTCAATAAGCACAGAGAAAGCATTTTAACAAAATCCACTTTCAATCCTCAGTAAGCTAGGAATAGAATGGAACTTCCTCAACCTGATAAAGGTTATCTATAAAAATCCACAGCTAACATCGTACTTACTAGTGAAAGATTGAATTATTCCCCCCGAGACTGAGAATAAAGCAAATAAGTCCAGTCTCTCAATTTTGATTTAGCATTTGTACTAGAGGTTCTGGCCAGTCAAATAAAGAAATCACAACAAGTCATTTAGGTAAGAAAGGAAGAAATAACAATGCCATTATTCACAGGTGATATGATCATCTCTGTAGGTAATCTGATGGAATCTACAAAATTGCTATTAGAACTAATAGATGAGTTCAGCAAGGTTTCAAGATACAAGGATACAAGATCAATATAATAAAAAATTATATTTTATATACCAGCAGTGAACAATCACAAGTTGAAATACAAGCTACCATTTACCATCAAAAATCTGGAATACTTAGTGATAAATCTGAACAAAAGGTGTGAAAAACATGTATAATAAAAACTAATCGAGCTTCCCTGGTGGCGCAGTGGTTGAGGGTCTGCCTGCCGGTGCAGGGGACGCAGGTTCGTGTCCCGGTCCAGGAGGATCCCGCATGCTGCGGAGCAGCTGGGCGCGTGAGCCATGGCCGCTGAGACTGTGTGTCCGGAGCCCGTGCTCCACAATGGGAGAGGCCACAACAGTGAAAAACAAACAAAACAAACAAAAAAACCCTAAAATCATCACTGGAAGAAATTTAAGAACAGCTAAATACATGGGGAGATATGCCTTGTTTATGGGTTGAAAGACTCTATATTTTTAGTTTCAATTCTCCCCAAACTGATCTAGAGATTCAATGAAATCCCAAATAAAATTGCAAGTTTTTCGTAGATATCAATGAGGTGATTCTAAAATTCATATGGAAATGCAATGGACTTAGAAGAGCCAAAATAACTAAAAATAAGGAAAAAGTGAGTGGACTAAAACTGGCTTTGAGACTACTTATAAAGCTACAGTAATCAAGAATGTGATTTTGACATAAATATAACAAAATGGAATAGATAATCTAGATATAAATGTAAACAAATATTGACAGTTGATTTTAAACAAGGAATCAAAGGTATACTTCAGTGAAGAAAGGTTATTCTTTTCAACAAATTGTACTGGAACTATTGGATATCTACATGCCAAAAAAGAAGAAGAAGGAGGAGAAGGGGAAGGAGGAAGAAGAAGAACTTTTATCTGTACCTTGTAGTATATACAAAAATTAAGAAAAAAATGGATCACTGATCTAAATATAAAACATAAAATTCCTAGAAGAAATATTTATGACCTGGGGCTAAGCAAAGACTTAAACATGACACAAAACTCCATTGCGCAAAAGAAAAAAGTTTAATAAGCTGGAATTAATAAAAATTAAGAACTTCTGCCCTTTGAAGACAGCAAAGAGAGTGAAAAGACACTAGTTTCTTCTAGTAAACTAGAAGAAAATATTTGTGTATCACATATCTAAGAACTCCTATCAAGAACATATTTAAAAACTATTAAATCTCCACCATAAGAAAACACAACCCAATTAAAAACTTGGCAAAAGATGAAAAAACATTTCACCAAAGAAGATATATGAATGGCAAATAAGCACATTTAAAATACTCAAAATTATTAATCATTCAGGAAAAGCACATTAATGCGCAATTGAATACAACTGCACACTTATTGGAATACTAAAAATAAAAAGACTGACCATATCAAGTATTGGAAAGGTTGTAGAGAAACTAGTTCTCTCATACACTGCTGATGGAAATGTAAAATGATATAATTTCAGAAAACAGTTTGCCAGATTCTTAAAAAATTTACACATACACCTACCATATACATAATCCAGCCATTCCCACTCCTAGGTATTTACCTAAGAAAAATGAAATCAGATGTCCTTACAAAGACTTGTACATGAATGTACATAGCAGCTTAACTTGTATAACTCCAAATTTAAACAATCCAAATGTCCATTAACAGGTGAATGAATAAATAAATTGTGGTATATCTATACATAAAAAGGAATGAACTGCTGATTCTCATAACAACATGGATGAATCTCAAAATAAATATGCTGAGTGAAAAAAGCCAAACCAAAAAGTACATACTGTAAGATTCCAATTATATAAAATTCTTCACTAATATATAGTGACAGAAAGTGGCAGTGGTTTCCTGGGGAGGGGAAGAAAGAGGAAACTTAGTGGAAGAAAAGAAGTTGTGGAAGAAAAGTTGTGAAAATAGTGGAGTGATGGATGTGTTCAGTATTAAATATGTGTAGTTTATGATATGTCAATTATGCCTCAATTTAAAGAAAAGTGTTGAGGTATAGCTTGGCCTTTGGCACAGCTGCATGCAGGACTTGCATGAGGTCTTCAGAAGTTTATCCCTCTGGGTTTTTTTCCACATGGTGAGTAGGACAGCCAGCAGCTCAAGATTTACCCCAGGAGAAAGATAGTTTCTTCCCTGATGGATTTTTTGGGTGGAAAAAAATCCCAGCGAAGACATTGAATGCTCAACCTTGTGTCATTTGCCTATCCCTAGACCAATCACTATGTCCAGGGCAGTGAGCAGACCTAAATAGCCTACCCCATTCCCCTGGCTAAGGCTATGAAAGTGGATTGTCTGCTTTTCTCCTGGCACACACCTATATCCAACAAAGTAAGTATGTTTAGGGATCATGAAGAGGCACAGACCAGCAGAGGCAGCAGTCTCTCCTCCTCACACTCATTTCACCCAGAAGCTGTGGACCTGCTGCCACATGGCATCAAGAGTGGATTCTTTCTAGACTGTATTTGTTCCCCACAAAGGGACCATGCTACAGTACTGAGTCCTATAGGTGTGCTAGACTGAGATAATCCTTGAGCCAAACGCACCAGAAACTCATGCTATAGTCAATTATAGGTGATTTTGATTAAGCCACCATTAAAGATTATCTGCATTCCCATTAGAGAAGTTGTTTGAATACTGACCCCACCTAGCAATTTTATGTTTACGTACTTAGCACAATGAGGTCTGCATCTTAACTGAGAGCTGTTTTGCCTGTAAATAGGCAAATACAAAGGTCTGCTCAATTTAGAAGTTCTTGCAGTAGATGGTTAATCTTTTGATTGGACACTAGCAAAAGAGGTGAGTGGCATTAACAATCCATCAGTATTTACAGAGCTCAGCTTGATTTCCATCTCTGAATTCCATTATCCCAAAACCTGGTTGATTAAATCACTTTGGGGGGCAAGTTCAGTGTCTGCAAGTGTATGGGAACATTGTCAATCCCCCTGCCTAGGGCCTTCAGTGACATCTCTCTCTTGGCAGTGGGAAGCATGAAAGCAGGGGAAGAGGACTGGTAGCTCTCCTTGGAAATGATATGCCTTTTTCTCAGCTCTCTCTCACCCCAGTGTAACCAGAGCCCTTAGCCCTGAGGATTATATCCTCAGTATGGCTTTGAGGAACACTTGCAAGATAATGGCACATGAACGTCGTATGGACATGGGCAGTGGATTAAGAATTGTACTTAGATTTTAATTCCAGATCTACCCTTCAGATTGTCATGGCTTCTATAAAGTTACTTTAACTTAACATATATCATCCATTTTATTCAGCAAATAAATTTTTAGCAAGTATTCATTGATCTCTTACTACAGCCACATTGTACTAGACACTGGGGACATAAATATTGTATTTGCTTTCAAGGAGCCTAAAGTGAAGTTGAGGAAAAATGTGCCAGTTTATAATTGCACACTTGAATGTGGCAAAGTGACCCATCAAGTGTGTTTATATGAGGCAATGAAAACATAAAAGTGGTGTTCAAATCTGCCTCCAGTAGTGGATGTCCAGGGGAAGCAATGTCTGCCCTAGTTTTGAGAGAGTAGGGAGGAGTTGGAGAGAAGTTACTCTAGGCAGAGATGCTCGTAGATGATCTTGGAAGGTCAGTGGGTTAAAGGGCCTGGAGAGGATGGTGTATGTCAGGAGGTATGGTATATGATAGGTAGGCAGAGGCAGATGATGAGTTCACATATTCTGCGGGATTCAGATTTTATTTGGAAGCAATTAAGAATCACAGAGTGTTTCATTGGTCACCCTGGCAAGAGCATGTAAGACTGCAGCAGGAATGCAGGGATAGAATCAGGGATGCAGAGGAAGGGGGAAAAAATCTTGAAATTCTAAGGTAAGTTTCCTGTGAATGTGCATAAGCACTGTTTTCTGAGAGATTGTCCAGAGACTCCATCAGATCCATCAGATCCTGTTAGTTAATCTCCATGGGACTAGACACAGGAGACCAGAAAGAATGCTGATGTAATAATCCCAGTGGGAGATGATGAAGCTGAGGACCAAGGCAGTGTCACTGGGGTGGGAATGTGTTCTGTGAACTGAAGAGCATTCTATAAATGTTAGATGCTGTCACAACTGACCAATCTCATTCATTCAGACTAGTTGAGGGAAAGGCAAATTTAATTCTCTGCAAATGCAAAATGAAAACTATAATTCCTCCACCTCTGTCTGATGGCCATCCATTTAAACCCTTTAACTTTTTATAAGAAACTATTTGCTTGAATCTACCTTCTGCCCCAGTGAACGGGAAAGCAAAAAACTTCACCCTTGATTAGCAACAAAGAAGAGCTGTTTTTCCTCTCCCCCCACCTCCTTCTTCTCGTTCTCCTTCTCCTCCTCCCTCTCCCTCTCTTTCTTCTAATGCTGTTGCTTCTGCTACTACTACTACTACTTTTGCCAGCAGCATTACATTACATTATTTATTGCTTGCATTTCTAAATCCTAATTTTGGAAAATGATAGTTAAGGAGGATTTTTTTGGAGAACACACAGTCCGGCTGCTCCACTAGTATCCTAAGTTTACCCGTTGATGAAACGATATCACCAGAGACTTTTTGTTCAGTCCTTCATAGAAGTGTCACGATGACTGTGCTCTGGAGTGATCTTGTTGGTTTGCCTTAAGAAATGTGCACTTTGACAGTATGTAAGTAAAGCTTTAGGGAGCAAACTAGCAATTCAGCATACATGAATTCATCCTAATGAAATAATTGGATAAAAGAGAGTAGATGAAAGAACAGAACTTGAACCTGACCTTACCTTGGACATTGTTCTTGGACTTCAGATCTAGATAATGATGTTGGAACTAGACCTCAGACCTGGACCTGGTCCTTATATTTTCATTATGGTTCTTGACCTTGGCCCTGGTCCTGTCCTCGGACCTGGACATTGTACCTGAATTTGGACGTTGGATCTAGAACTTTCACATGGATTTGAATTGGACCTTTGATCTGGACTTCAGACAGGAATCTGGACCTTGGACCTGTACTTGTTCTTGGAGCTTGACTTTGGACCTTCAACCTGAATTTTGGATCTGTACCTTGGATATTCTCTTGTTTTTTGTTTTGTTTTGTTTTGTTTTGTTGCGGTCCGCGGGCCTCTCACTGTTGTGGCCTCTCCCGTTGCAGAGCACAGGCTCCGGACGCGCAGGCTCAGCGGCCATGGCTCACGGGCCTAGCCGCTCCGCGGCATGTGGTATCTTCCCAGACCGGGGCACAAACCCGTGTCCCCTGCATCGGCAGGTGGACTCTCAACCACTGCACCACCAGGGAAGCCCCAGATATTCTCTTCTTTTCCATCTCCAATTCCCCATTCTGACATCTGCCAATGTATCAGCATTTTCTCTCACATCCTCACCACTTCTTTCCCCTTCTTACATCTATGATTCTCCCAAATTTTCACTACCGTCTTTCCCTCTACTTCTATATTTGGTACCTGCCAATTTTACATGATTATCTCTAGTATTCTTCAACCATCTCCTTTTTCTAGAGCAAGCCAATTCTCCAAGAATTTCTTCCCCCATTTTCCCAATGTCGTCTCCAAATTTCCCTTCCTACTTCTTCCCTTTTCTACCCTTACTTGTCCATGCCACTTTTATAAGATTTTATCATCCCTTTTTCTCATTCTCACTCTGGAAAATTCTCCATGATTTTTTCCCTCTTTGTCACCCTTCATTTGTCTTCTAATCACTGCCAATCTTCACTATTTTCTCCCTTTTGAAATCTTCTGATTCTTTAAGATTTTCCTTCCTTTTCTCTCTCATCTTCCCATTATGACACCAGTTGATTCCCCAAGATTTTATTCCCTTCTTTTACCACATCTAATACATGGTGACTGCAGAATTTCTTCCCTCTCCTTTTATTTTCTTCTTCTGCTATTTGCCTATTCTCCAAGATTTTCTTGTTCCTTCTCCCCTTTGTTCCCCTTCCTTCTAATACTTGCCAATTATAAATATTTTTTTAAGTTTTATATTGGCAATTAAATTAAAAACAATAATCTCATATTTGCTTTCTTACTGTAAGAAGAAATCAAGATGAATCTAAGCAGTATTTATGAAAATGAACTCAGAATCGTACATTGTCCTCATAAGTTCATCCTTACTTGGAGCTAGAGAAAAATGAGTCAAAGTAGTATTTAAATGAACATAATTGTAAATGATCTCAATATCATATGTTTTTCTGACAAGTATATTTTTATTGCTAATAGAAGGAATTTGGATGAAACAAGAAGTGTATGTGCACCAAAAATAAATGAACAAAAAATCCACCAAAACCCCCAAATAACAACAACAAAAAACCCAAGAGGAAATGAAGCTCAGAATCAGACGTTTCTTGCTAGAGAGAAAGGTCTCTTTAGCCATTAGAAAAAAAAATGACATGACTCTAAGTTTTACATGAGCAAAATAGCTCAGAAACACACATTTGTATCAAATGAAATTTCTTGTTAGAGCAGGTTGAAATGAATCTAGCAGTGTGTTTGAACATCATCTCAATTCTTATGTTGTGCTCAATACAAAGGTGCTTCTTATTACCATTTACAGCAAATGCAGTGTTTGTGAAAATAGGCAGTATTAGAGCAAAGAAGTCACATCTCAGACAGTTTTCTCAAAAGTAACTTCTTTTTGCTTCTTAGAATAGAGGTGAACATGAATAAAGATGGCCAAAATCACACCATTGAAATAGCAGTTTTATAAAAAAAAAACAGACAAAACCTTTACTCATAAAGCTTATGTGTTTATAAGGTAAAAACCTTATAAACTTATATGCTTATAATCTGGCAAGATAGTTATCAAATGGCATATCAGATTGTGACAAAATCTCTGAGGGAAAATAAACCAGGATAAGGGAGAGGAAATGCTGCGCTTCTAAATTTATGTAGTGGGAGCCAAGGAAGACTTCAATGAGAAATATATGTACATATATCCTTGTACTGAGCATCTCTGACTGGACTGTAGCCTCAGTGTGAAAACTCAAGAAAATTGTGTCCATTGGCCAGAAATTATAGAATTGTCCTCAGGCTCAACCATGCCACTGTAGAAAAAGAGCATAATATTAATCCGTATTTTATACCTACATTAATCATAATAGTATGAAGGGGAAAAATCTCAATATCTATATGAAGAGGTACTCTATGACAGATTTCAAAATAATGGAACATTCACTATCTACATAAGGTGAAAATTCTACATATTTCCACATGTTATCCAATCATATGATGAACTAAAAAGAGAAAATTGGGAAGAGAACATGCACACAACTTTGGAAAAACTGTATACCATTAAAGAGATGGAGGGATTCGGTATGAATTTTTTAATAAAGTTTCTTCATTACTCAAGAAACAATTTCTCTGTAAAAGAAAATTTTGTTCTCTTTACCTATGATCAGAACTAATCTTAAAGTATTTTCCTCCTTGCAGAATTATTTAGGACCATGATTTTCTTTCAACTGGCATACTGAATTTATCTGAAGCCACAATACTCTAAACTGTGCCATAGTTTCTAGAGGAATGGATTTACTGAAGGCATAAAGTACTGTCCTCCTGGATAGTTTTATGCCAGAGACACTGATCATTAGTTCACCTTAACTTGAAGTAAAAAGACCATCACAGGCTGGAGAAATTTCTCCAAGCAAGTGTGCTGCTCTTCTGGAGTGAAATACATAGAGTGTCTAGAACAACTGGAGGAAGGAGATCAAGATTTAAAAATAATGCTTAGATTTGTCAAGGAAAAATTCTGGAACTGTAAATTTCTCAATATATGCAATATGGTATGCTACTGAATGTGTCTGTGGGGACTTTGGGGGCTCTGGGAGGCCTGCAGCATGATGTTTGAACATACTGTGTTGTTCCCTGTTTTGAAGGACACCTCTGAATGGAGGTGATGTATGAATTTCTTAGAAGATTGTAAAACATCCATGAGCTTTATTACAAAGTTGAGTCAAAAAGTCAATGAGACACAGCAGTGAAGGAAGTCACAACAGGAAGGCCAAAATAATGTCCAGTTGGCTTTTACATAAAACCTCAAAACTTTTTGCTAAATCACAGTGAATCATTTCAGTAGAATGTGATCACAATTTCTTGAGTTCAGGCAATTGACATATGGAAGGGAGATAAATTTTAAGCCAATAAAGTAGTAAGAGATTTCTGATTAAGGCCAAAAGAGAGTATCCCCCTTATTCTCAGATTCTCCCCCTTTCAATCAAAACTCCCTAGACATAACATAACAAACAAGCATAGGAGGACTCCAACAGGCCTACTGTGTGGAAGGAAGAAGATGGACTACCTAGGAAACTTGAGATTTGAGGAATGTTGTAGTGAGGTCCCTGTGTTTCTTTAATACTTCCCATATATTCTAGGCAGGGCACTGCTTCAAGCCTCCAACTTGAACTGCCAATAGGCACAGACATAAGGAAAAAAAATCTGTTCCTATTAGACAAAGAACCTAATAACAGACTCTTTGGTAGTATCCATCTTACTTCAGCCACATACCAATGGAACAACTGTAGACCCCTTCTCTGAATGGGTAATTGTTATTCCATTACATTTCCCTGCACCATGGAATAGGTGATAAGACTTTGATTACCTGGCCGGGTGGTATTACTGTGCTGATCTTCCACCCTCTATCTGGTGGAAGCATGCAGTGTACATCAATTCCCCAGCTAGAGTAGTGTAAGCAAGACTGAACAGAGAGCTGAACTTCCATTACTTACCAGGAGGAAACAGTGATGCCACGTTCCCAAGTTCCCACCCTCCACACCTGGTAGTGTCAATGGAGTTCAGTAGCAAGCTGAGCCACCATGTAGAATGAGACTTAATAAGATAGTGTGAGGCAAGGCTAGTCACGACTTTTCACTCTACCCCATATAAAGTGAACCTTGATAACAATGGGCGCATTGGACATCTGAGATTCTACTATCACCTGACATCAAGTGAGAATGAACAGGGCATAGTTCTTCCTCAGTGGGATGTCAGCAGGGTCCAGTGGGGAAGTGACATTTCACCCCCACTTGGAGACAACAAAGTGGTGTGAGTTGGCACCTTACTTTTGCTGAGGTGTCAACAGGGCTAAGAGGGAAGCTGAACTTCTCACACACCATAGCAGTGTGAGTCATCACTCCACTTTTACTGAAAAGGTGTATGTGTAGGAGGAATGGGCAATAGAAAGCCTACCATACACCCTCACCAAGACCTTGAACTACACCTAAATAAAGGAACTGCCTAATAAAAAAAGGTTAAATAGGATCCAGAGTCACAAAATATAATGTCTAAACTGTTCAGGATAATGTTGAAAATCACTAATCATACCAAGAACTAGGAAAACCCCAACTTGAATGAGAAAAGAGTCTACAAGTGCTAACACCACCATGGATGAGATGTTGAAATTATCTGACAATTTTAAAGCAGCTGTCATGAAAATGTTACAACAAGCAATCATGAATTCTTTTAAAACAAATAAAAAATAGAAAATTTCAGCAAAACAATAGGATTTATAAAAGAGAACCAAATGCAAACTTTAGAAAGGAATAATACATAACCAAATTTAAAAACTGATAGATGGGATCGAATAATAGAGTGGTGATGACAGAGGAAAGATTTAATGAACTTGAGGGCAGATAAAAAGAATTTGCCCAATCTAATCTGAACAATAAGCAAACAAACAAAAAGACTTAAAAAAAAAAAAGTAGTCTTGCGGACCTGTGGACAATAACAAAAGAACTATCATTCAAAACACTGGAGTATCAGAAGAGAGAAGAGAGTGGAACTGAAAAATATAAAAAAAAATGGCTTAGAATTCTCCTAAATTAGAAAAACACATTAACCTATAGATTTAGGAAGCTAAACAAACCCAAATAAAATAAACCCAAAGAAATCCATGTCAAAACGCATCATAATCAAACTCTGAAAGTCAAAGAAAAAGAAAAAAATCTTGCAAGAAGCTAGAGAGAAATGACACATTTAAGTGTGTTAAGGAAAGAAAATAGATTCAAATGACAGTGCATTTCTCACTTGAAAACATAAAGACCAAAGGAAGTAGCAAATGTTAATGTAGAAAAACGTTAATTTTTCAGGTACTAAAACACAATAATCATCAACTACTTTTTTTTTTTTAACCCAGCAAAACAATCTTTCAGGGTAAAAAAGAGAAAATAAACACATTCTCAGATGAAGGAAAACAAAGAGAATTTCTCTAACAAACCTATCAGTAAAGAAAGTTTAAAAGAAGTTCTCTAAACATAAAGGAAAGAATAAAAGATATCTTAGAACTTAAGAAAGAAAAGGAGAACATTGGAATGGGTGAATACAAGAGTAAAAATATAATAGATTATCCTTTTCATGAGATATTTAAACATGTTTGATGGTGGAAATAAAAATTATAATACTATCTGATTTGGTTCTTAAAATAGGTAGAGGAAATACTTCAGATATGTGTATTTTAAAAGTGTGGATGGTAAAGGAACCTAAATGGAAGTAAGGTTATCACTTGAAGTGGCAAATGCCAATATCAGAAGATTATGACATGGTATATGTTTATACTGTTATGCCCCAGGAGGGGTAAAACTACAAAAAACAACTATATAAACTCAAAGACACTCATAGATAAATCAGATTGTTCCTTAAAAAAATATGTTCAAGTGATCCATAGGAAGGCCAGAAAAGGGAAACAGAAAATAAATAGGAAACAAATAAAGTGGCACATGTAAGCCATAAAATAATAACTTCCTCAAATGTAAATGGTCTCAAATACCAATTAAAAGACAAAGGAGCAACGTCACCAAAAATTGCAAAATAGAGAAATACAGGGCTCCGGGCCCTTCAAAGAAGAAACTAACAAGCTAACAACCCTTCAAAGAAGAAGCTAACAAGCTAACAAAAACTTGCCTGTAAGGAGCTTAGAAACCACCATTCCTAACAACAAATAAAAAGCTGAACACACTGAAAAATGAACAACTATTCTTAGATCCATCAGAGAAGAGAAACCACAAGGCAGACCACTGCCTGAAAAGTTGGAGATATACAGGCAGATACAGAAAATCACAATTTACTACAGCAGAAATCCATGAGCAGAAACCTCTGTGGGAACCAGTGCTGAGTTAGGAAAACCTGAAGTGTAATTGATGAACTGAAGGAGGTTCAGAGTGGACAATTTTGAGAGTTCAAATCTCCAGTGGAACCAAGTCATGGGGGGAGGTCCCCCATACTTTTGTCAGTTTTCTCTCCAGGAGCTCAACCTCATTCTCATATATCAGAGAAAAATCCCCTCATACTTTTCAGCAGAGGAAGGGAAAAATAAACCATTTTGAAATTGGCCAGAGCATTCTGCTCTTCTTAGTAAGGCCTGCCAATAGGAGAAACTATTTTACCTACATTGGGAAAGGGAAATATCCAACTCCAACCTTCTCTAGCTCTCCTGTTCCACTTAAGGGAGAAAAAAACTGAGAAGCATGTGTGAAGTTGACAGTCCAGGGGCACAGGCTCACCAAATGACTGAGACCTAATCAGAGAAGTATAGAATACTTTTCCTCCTAACACACCGCACCACCACATTACTACAAGCCTGTTTAGTGCAATTCCTTTTACCCAGTATATCAGGTTCACCTTTCAAGAATAAATTACAAGCCACACTAAAGGGCATAAACACAATCTGAAGAGACTAGGCATCCAAACCAGAGTCAGCTGTGACAGAAATGTTGGAATTATCAGATGAGGAATATTTAAAAACCTGTGATTAGCATTCTAAAGACTTTAATAGAAAAAGAAGATAACATGCAAAACCAGATAGATAAGGTAAGTAAGAGGTGGAAATTCTAAGAAAGTTTTAAAAGGAAATACTAGAGATAAACACTGTAACAGAAATGAAGAACACCTCATTAGTAGGCAGGACATGGCTGAGGAAATAATCTCCAATTTTGAGAATATGAAAAACTTTCCATAGTGAAAGACAAAGAGAAAAATGATTTTTAAAAACATAACAGAATATCCAAGGACTATAGGACAACTGCAAAATGTGTAACATACACTTAGTAGGAATAAGAAGGAGAGAAAAGGGACAGAAACATATTTGAAACAATAATGACTAAGGATATCCCCAAATTAATGTCATGCACAAAACCACAGATCTGGGAAGCTTAGAGAACACCAAATGGTAAATAACAATAACAACAACACAGGTAGGCATATCATTTTCAAACTACAAAAGAATTGAAGATTAAAAAAGTCCTGAGGGCTTCCCTGGTGGTGCAGTGGTTAAGAGTCCACCTGCCGATGCAGGAGACACAGGTTCGTGCCCTGGTCCGGGAAGATCCCACATACCGTGGAGCAGCTAGGCCCGTGAGCCATGGCCGCCGAGCCTGCGCATCTGGAGCAAAAGAGTGGAGTGAAATATTTAAAACTTTGAGGAAAAATTCCCAAACTAGATTTCTGTACCCTGTGAAATTATCCTTCAAAAGTGAAAGAGAAATAAACACTTTCTTAAATGGTTGGTAGAATTCACCAGGTTCTCTACAATTTTGTTCAGAAGCTACAAGCAGAAGAAATAGTTCCTAATTTACTGTGTGTGGCCAGCATTATCCTAGTATCAAAACTGGAGAAAGGCATTGTAAAGAAGGAAATTACAGAAGAATGTCTCTCATGAAGATACATGCAAAAATCCTCAACAAAATATTCACAAGTTAAATCCAAAAATGTGTAAAAGAAATTATACATCACAGGGACTTCCTTGGTGGAGAAGTGGTTAATAATCCACCTGCCAATTCAGGGGACATGGGTTCGAGCCCTGGTCCGGGATGATCCCACATGCCACGGAGCAACTAAGCCCACGAGCCACAACTAATGAAGCCACGAGTCTAGAGACCATGCTCCACAACAAAGAGAAGCCACCACAATGAGAAGTCTTCACACTGCATCAAAGAGTAGCCCCTGCTCGTGTGACTAGAGAAAGCCTGTGTGCAGTAACGACGACACAATGCAGCCATAAATAAATAAATTAATTTTAAAAAAGAAATTATACATCACAACCAAGTGGGATTTATCCCACATATGCAAGGCTAGTTCAACTTTCAAAAATTAATTAATGTAATCCATCAAATCAACAGGCAAAAGAAAAGTCTCATGATCATATCAACAGATGCATTGATGCATAAAATGCATTTGACAAAAATCCAATGCTCATTCATGATAAAAACTCTCAAAAAACTAGGGATAGAGGGGAACTTTCTCAACTTTATAAAAAATATCTACAAAAAACCTTACAGCTAGCATCATACTTAATGATGATAAACTCAAAGCTTTCTCACTAAGATCAGGTACAAACAAGGATGTGGTCTTTCACCACTGCTCTTCAACATCATACAGGATGTTCTACATAATGCAACAACAAAACAAGGAAATAAAAGTTATGCAGGTTGCAAGGGAAGAAATAAAACTGCATTTGTTCACAGGTGACATAATTGCCTTTGTAGAAAATCTGAAAGAATTGAAAAAAAATTTTTTCCTGGTTTATAGAAAGGTTGCAGAATACAAGATTAATATACAAAAGTCAACTTTTCCCAACATACCAGCAATAGACATGTGGAATTTGAATGAAGACACAGACCCTACTAGAGAATGGACTTGAGGATATGGCGAGGGGGAAGGGTAAGCTGTGACAAAGTGAGAGAGTGGCATGGCCATATATACACTACCAAACGTAAAATAGATAGCTAGTGGGAAGCAGCCACATAGCACGGGGATATCAGCTCGGTGCTTTATGACCACCTAGAGGGGTGGGATAGGGAGGGTGGGAGGGAGGAAGATGCAAGAGGGAAGAGATATGGGAACATATGTGTATGTATAACTGATTCACTTTGTTATAAAGCAGAAAGTGACACAGCATTGTAAAGCAATTATACTCCAACAAAGATGTTAAAAAAAGAATACATTACATTTACATTAACATTCCCCCATATTAAATACTTAGGTATAAATCTAATAAAGTGTGTAGAAGATCTATATGAAGAAAACTATGAAGCTCTGATAAAAGATATCAAAGAAGAACTAAATAAATGGAGAGAGATTTCATGTTCATTGATAGGAAAACTCAATATTGTCAATACGTCAGTTCTTCCCAACTTAATCTATAGATTCAATGTAATTTAAATCTGAATATTAACGTTATTTTGAGGATATTAAAAAATAATTCTGTAACTTATATGTAAAGGAAAAAAGCCCAGAATAAGAGGTAACATAGGAGAAAACATAGATGACCTTGAATATGGCAGACTTTTAAGACACTAGGGATATAATTCATGAAAAAGGCAATTGATAAACTGGGCTTCATTAAAATTAAAAACTTCTGTTCTCAGAAAGAAAATGTCAAGAGAATGAGGAAACAGTCCATAGACTGGGAGATGGTATTCCAAAAGACACCTCTGGTAAAGAACTCTTATCCAAAATATACAAAGAACTCTTAAAATTCAACAATAAGAAAATAAAAAACTGATTTTTAAAATGGGCCAGCTCAGTGCTTTGTGGCCACCTAGAGGTGTGGGATAGGGAGGGTAGGAGGGAAACACTAGAGGAAGGGGATATGGGGATATATGTATACATATAGCTGATTCACTTTGTTATACAGCAGAAACTAACACAATATTGTAAAGCAATTATACTCCAATAAAGATGTTTTTTAAAAAATGGACCAAAGACCTTAACAAACACCTCACCAAAGAAGACATACACATGGCAAATAAGCATATGGAAAGATGCTCCACATTATTGTCATCAGGGAAATGCAAATTAAAACAACGAGATACCACTACAAACCCACTAGAATGGCCAAAATCCAGAACATAGACAATACCAGATGAGATTGGTATTGGTGATGATACGGAGCAATAGGAAACTCATTAATTGCTGGAGGAAATGCAAAATGCTACAGTCAGTTTGGAAGACAGTTTGGCAGTCTCTTATAACACTAAACATACACTTAACATACAATCCATGTATTGTGATTTTTGGTATTTAACCAAATAAATTGAAAACTTTTGTCTACACAGATGTTTATAGAAGCTTTATTCATAACTGCCAAATTTGGAACAACCAATATGTGCTTCAGTAGGTGAATTTATAAACTGTGGTGCCCACAGACAGTGGACTATTATTCAGCAGTAAAGGAAATTATTTGTCAAACCATGAAAAAACATGGAGGAAAATTAAATGCAATGTGAAAAAGCTCTCTACTGTTATATTCCAACTATATGGTATTTTGGAAAAGGCAAAACTATGGAGATAGTAAAAAAGATTAGTAGTTGACCGGGATTAGTAGGGAGGAAGTGATGAATAGGCAGAAAGTAGAAAATTTTTAGGGCAGTAAAATCATCCTGTAAGACACTACAATGATGGATACATGTCATTATATGTTTGACAAAGCCCATAGAATATACAACTCCAAGGCCAAACCCTAATATAAACTGGACTTTGCATAATAATGATTTGTTGATATAGGTTTATCTTATAAACCTTTTAGTACATTGTACATTGTCTCTATAGTACATTGTAAACAATGTACTGCTCTGGTGAAAGACGTAAGATAGTAGGGAAGGTGTGCATGTGTGGGAACAGGGGATGTTTGAGAAATCTCTCTATTTTCCACTTAGATTTTCTGTGAACCTAAAACTGATCTAAAAAATAAAAATTTTAGGGCTTTCCTGGTGACGCAATGGTGGAGAGTCTGCCTGCCGTTACAGGGGACACGGTTCGTGCCCTGGTCTGGGAAGATCCCACATGCCGCGGAGCGGCTGGGCCCGTGAGCCATGGCCATTGAGCCTGTGTGTCCAGAGCCTGTGCTCCACAACGGGAGAGGCCACAACAGTGAGAGGCCCGTGTACCGCAAAAATAAAATAAAATAATAAAAATTTTAAATTAAAAATTGTCATAATCAACTTGACTAGAATTCTGGATTCTAGTTAAAAAAGCTCACAAAAGCCAAGGGAAGGCTTGTTGAAGGAAGGAGCAGGTGCTTTGGGGTAAGAGTATTATGGCATTTTTAACTGCCTACCTACCATCTCACCATATGCCAGATCTGTAGTAGAATTATGGACTGAATTGTGTCCCTCCCAAATATGTTGAAGTTCAGTTCAGTTCCTCAGAATGTAACTCTATTTGCATATAGCCCTCAAAGAGGTAATTAAGGTTAAATAAAGTAATATGGGTAGCACCTAATCCAGTCTGACTGGTATCCATATAAGAAGAGGAAATTTGGACACATAAAAGAGACACCAGGGAAGTGCATGCACAGAGAAATGACCATATGACAATGCAGTAAAGGGATAATCTGCAAGCCAAAGAGAGAGTTCTCAGAAGAAACCAAACCTACTAACACCTTGAGCTTGAACTTCAAGCCTCCAGAATTGTGAGAAAATAAATTCCTGTTAAGCTACCCACTTTGTGGCATTTTGTTATGGCAGTTCTAAAATAATAATACAAATTTTGGTGCCATGAAATGTAACAAATGTAACAAAACCCAAAAATGTGTAAGTGGCTTTTAAACTGGATTATGGATAAAGGCTGGAAGAATTTTGAGGTACATGTTAGAAAAAGCCTAGACTGTCTTGAAGAGACTGTTGGTAGGAATGTGGACATTAAATGTGATTCTGTTAACATCTCAAATAGAAATGAATAACATGTTACTGGTGACTGGAGAAAAGTTGATCTTTGTTACAAAATGGCAAAGAAGTTAATTGAATTGTGTTCTAGTGTCTTGTTGAAAGTAGAAATTGTATGTGATGATCTTGGATCATCACATAACTGAGGAGATTTCTAAACAAATTGTTGAAGCTATACTTCGGTTTCTCTTTGCTGTTTATAGGAAAATGTGAGAAGAGACGGAAAAATTGAAGAAATTGTTAAGCAAAAAGGAACCAGAACATGAAAATTTGGAAAATTATCAGCCTATCCATATTTCAAAATACAAGAAAGCATGTTCTGAAGAGAACACCAATGTGTGGCTGGAAAAAAACTCCATAAAGAGACTTACAGGTATGACTGCTGTAAGATGGCTCAGCTGAAGCCAAGAATTGAGATGCCATCTCAGCTGAAGCCAAGAATTGAGATGGGTTTTAACAGCAAAAACACTTCCAGGTTGGACTAAAGGAGGTAGAGATGGAGCAAAATGAGGGAAAGCTTTTGGACTTCTGGGATTCTACAGAATATGACAATAGACTTATTTACCTGTGAACATGATTTTTCCTTCAAGAAAAGGGGAAAATGACCCAAAAGATAATTCAGTGATCAACACGGCTGCCATCGAGGGCCCAGAACCATCACCCTGATAGTCCAGGAAGCCAGAACACTTAGCTAAGGAGGACTATTCTTGAGTCTTAAAATATAATGGAATTTTCCCTGATAGGTCGTGGACTTCTTGGGACTCGTGATTCCTTCTTTCTGATATCTCCCATTTGGAAAAGGAATGTCTATTCTATCCCTGTCTGTATTTTGTATGCAGATGACTTGCCTGGTTTCACAGGGTCACAGATGAAGAGAAATTTTGCCTCAGGATGAATTATACATAAAGTCTCACCCATACCTGATTTAGATGATATTCAGATGAGAGTTGGAAATTAGAGTTGATTCTGAAATGAGTTAAAACTTTCGAGTCTCTTTGGGATGGAATGACTATATTTACATGTTAGAAGAAGATGAATTTAGGGGATCCAGAGAGTGGAATGTTATAGAGTGAATTGTGTACCCTCAAAATTAATGTGTTGAAGTTCTAACCCCCATTATTTCAGAATGTGGCTGTATTTGTAAATAAGGTCTTTAAAGACACAATTAGGTTAAATGAGGTCATATGAGTTGAGCCTAATCTAATCTGACTGGTATCTTTATAAGAAGATAAAATTTGGGCACACCAGGGATGTGCATGCACAAAGAAAAAGCAGTTTGAGGACACAGAAAGATGATAGCTATATGGAAGCCAAAGAGAGAGGCCTCAGAATAAATCAAAGAGGCTGATATCTTGATCTTTGACTTGTAGCCTCCAGAACTCTGAGAAAATATAAATTCCTGCTATTTAAGTCACCCAATCTGTAGCATTTTATTATGTAGCCCTAGCAAACTCATACAAGCAATGATGAAGAGGGCAGCCCCAATCTCCTAATGCAGGTTATTAGGGCCACAGAAACCAATTCAGACCTTATTTTCAAAGAATTGTGGTTGTGAACTTTGGTTTGTCTTGTGCCTCCCTGAAAGTACAGTGCATGGACTTGCCTTTGTTTTACCCAACTCAGAGCAGACCCATGGCTGGGGAAGCTTCCAGATGGTTTGTGCTGAAAACATTTAAAGACACAGTATTTGCTGCAGCAACCTGGGGGCAAGAAACTACAGTTGGGATGAACAATAAGCAGATTGACTATGGTGGAAAGGAAGAGATTAGGAAAAGAGATATATGGAAAATGAGGCCTTTTAAAAGCTCCTGTATATACCAAAAAATTGAAAAGGCCATGCACGTACCCAAGGGAAGAATCGTGCTCAGAAAAGACCTGAGAAGATACTAAGCTTTTACCCCTTCAGATACCACACAAATAGGAAGTGAAGGCTAAGGCAGAGTTGTAAATGGCCTGGTTATATTTTGGAGAAAATCCCACACACAGAGCCAAAACTGGGAGAGTTTTTGTAAAGCTCTTTTGTTTTTCCTCCCTTTTTTTCTTATTTTCTTTTAAAATTTAATTTAATTTCTTCTTTGCTCCAAGAATTTGAGAAAATTAAAAAAACACTAGTTTACCATGAGGTTAACAGAACACAGAATTCAGTAGCCACAAATGACAAATCATATGGTTTTTCAAAAATGGTTTAGAAAAACCACTAAACAAGCAAACAACACACAAAAATCAGTAAGTACTAAGGTGGAGGGATCATCTGATTTCCAGAATGAACATATTAAATACTAGAAATGTCCAGTTTTCAAACAAAATATTACATGGGCCATTCACAGAAGAAAATAATAGAAATTATCTTTGAAAAAGCCCAGCCATTAGACTTAGTAGAAAAATACTTTTAATCAATTGTCTTAAATATGCTCAAAGAGCTAAAGAAAATTACACACAAATAATTAAAGGAAACCAAGAAAATTATGTCTCTCCAAATAGAGAATATCAATAAAGCCATGAATATTATGAAAAGGAACTAAATAGGAATTCTGGAGATGAAATGTACAATAAATGAAATAAAAAACTCACTAGAGGGATTCAAGCAGATCTGAACACCAGAAGAAAGAACAGGTAAACTTGAAAAAATAGATCAATTGAAATTATCCAGTTTGTATATCATAACCAAATGGAATTTATCCCAGGTTTTTGAAGGTGGATCAACATATGAAAATCAATCATGTAATATAGCACATTAATAAAATAAAGGAAAAATACATGATAATCTCAATTGATACAGAAAATAATCTCACAATATCAAACCCCTTTTCTTGTAAAAACACTTAACAAACTAGGGATGGAAAGAAACTTACTTAACGTATTAAAGGATATTTAACAAAAACCCACAGCCAACATTATATTCAATGGTGAAAGACTGAAAGTTACTCCCTTAACATTAGAAACAAGACAAGTATGGCTGCTCTTACCACTTCTTTTCTATTTTATATTGGAAGTTTTAGGCAAGGAAAAGAAATTAAATATCCACATTGAAAATTAAGAAGGAAAAGTACCCCTATTCACAGATGGCATAAATATATATAGAAAAACCTAAATAATCTTAAAAAACCTTTAGAGATAATAAATAAATTCAGCAAAGTTGCAAATAAGTAGATCAACACACAATGTATCAGTTGTATTTGTTGTATTTATACACCTGCAATAAATAATCTGAAAGTAAAATTACTGGAACAATTGGATTTAAATAGTACCAAACAGGATAAAATACCTAGGAATAAATTTATTCCAGGAGGTACAAGACTTGTACGCTGAATATTACTAAATATTGCTGAAAGAAAGTAAATAAGACCTAAATAAAGACAAAGATATCCATATTCATGCATTGGAAGACTTAATATTGTTTAAATGGCAATACTATCCAAAGTGATTTACAGATTTGATGTAATTGCTATGAAAATCCCAACTACAATTTTTTGCATAAATTGGAATGCCAATCTTGGAATTCATATGGAATCACAAAAGACCCCAAATAGGAAAAAAACCCTAGAAAATGTAAAACAAAGGTGGAGGATACACATTTCCCATTTTCAAAACTTATAATAAAGCTACAGTAAATAAAATAGTGTGGTACTGGCATAAAAATAGACATATTATCAATGGAATAGAATTTAGAGTCTGAGATAATCCAATATACCTATTGTCAGTTGATTTTTGACAAGAGTACCAGACCATTCAGTACTGTAAATAGTCTCTTCAGGAAATGATGGCACATATAAAAGATAAGGTTGAACTCCCTTGTTTACAGAATACACAACAATTAACTCAAAATGGATTATCAACCTAAATGTATGAGCTAAAACTGTAAAACTCTCAGAAGAAAACAGGGAAAATTCTTCATGACATTGAATTGGGCAGCACAAGCAACAAAATAAAAAAGAAATTGACTCATCAAAATTAAAAATTGTGCCTCAAAGGACACTATAACAAAAGTGAAAAGACATTCCATAGAATGGGAGAAAAAATTTGCAAATCATAGATCTAATAAGGGTTTAGTTTTCAGAATATATAAAAAAAAAACAAAATTCAACACAAAAAGACAAACAATCTAACTTTTTATATGGGCAAAGGACTTGAATAGACATTTCTTCAAATAAGATATACAAATGACCAACAAGTACATTAAAAGATGCTCAGCATCATTTGTCATTAGTAAAATGCAAGTCAAAATCACGAGATACCACTTCACACCCACTAGATGGCTATAATTTAAATAAAACTGGAAAGTAACAAGTGCTGGTGAAAATATGAAGAAATTGGAACACTTGCCATTACTGGTGGGAATGTAAAATGATGCAGCCACTGTGGAAAACAGTTTTGCAATTCTTCAATAAGCTAAACATAGAATTAACATATAACACAGCAATTACACTAATAGATATAGACCGAGAGAGAGAGAAAGAGAGAGATTCAAACATAACTTGTACACAATTTTTCTAACATCAGTATTCACAATACCCAATAGGTGGACACAGCTCCAAAGCCCATCAAATGGTAAATGAATAAACAAAATGTCAAGTAGCCACTGAATGGCATATTTTTGAGTCATACAAAGAAATAAAGTACTAATAGATGCTACTACATAAATGAACATAAAAAATATAATGCTAAGTTAATAAAGTTAGACACAAAGGTCACTTACTGTGATTCCATTTACATAAAATACTCAGAATAGGCGAATCCATAGAGACAGCAGATTCGTGGTTGTCAGAGGCTGGAGGAAGGAGCAACTGGAATAAACTGTTTAAGGGGTATGAGGTTTTCTTTTTGGAGTGATGAAAATTTTTAGGAACTCAGAAGAGTTAATGTTGCATGACATTGGATATTACTAAATATCACCGAATTGTACGTTATTTTTATGTTATGTAAATTTCACCTCCGTATAAGAGAAAGAGATTGGCAGAGAGGATTAAAAAACATAATTCAAGAGGGAGAGGACTGGGGTTGGCGACTTGAACATAGCCCGAAGGGGTTAGTGCGCCACGGCTAGCCGGGAGGGAGTCCGGGGAAAAGTCTGCACCTGCTGAGGAGGCAAGAGACTTTTTCTTGCCTCTGTGTTTCCTGGTGCGCGAGGAGAGGGGTTTTAAGAGCGCTTAATAATTAATTTTAATCTAAAGAACTCTATTATATTTTACCTTCTTTCTATCTTTCCTTCCTTCCTTCCCTCTTTTAGACAACGAATCATCCCAAATTGAGGAGGTGGACTTGGAGAGCAAGTTTTATGATTTTTTCCCCTTTACCTCTTTTTGTGAGGGTATATGTGTATGCTTCTATGTAAGATCTTGTCTCTATAACTTTGCTTCCACCATTTGTCCTAAAGTTCAATCCGTCCCTTTTTTTTCTCTAAATAATTATTTTTTTAATTCAATAACTTTATTATACTTTATTTTATTTTACTGTATCTTCTTTCTTTCTGTATTTTTTCCTTCCTTCCCTCATTCCTTCCTTCCTTCCCTCCTCCCTCCCTCCCTCCTTTCTTTCCTTCTTGCCTTCTTCCTTTCTTTTCTTCTTTCTTTGCTTTCTTTCTTTCTTTCTTTCTTCCCTCCTTCCTTCCTTCCCTCCTTGCTTTCTTTCTTTCCTATTTCCTCCTACTTCTACTAATTCTCTCTACTTTCTTTCCCTTTTACTCTGAGCCGAGTGGATGAAAGGCTCTTGCTGCTCCAGCCAGGAATCAGGACTCTGCCTCTGAGGTGGGAGAGCAACTTCAGAACACTCGTCAAGAAGAGACCTCCCAGCCCCACATAATATCAAACGGCGAAAATCTCCCAGAGATCTCCATCTCAACACCAGCACCCAGCTTCACTCAACGACCAGCAAGCTACAGTGCTGGACAACCTATGCCAACCATATAGCAAGACAGGAACACAACCCCACCCACTAGCAGAGAGGCTGCCTAAAATCATAATAAGTCCACAGACACCCCAAAACACACCACCAGACGTTGACCTTCCCACTAGAGAGACAAGATCTAGCCTCATACACCACAACACAGCCACTAGTTAAGTCCACCAGGAAGCCTACACAACCCACTGAACCAACCTTAGCCACTGGAGACAGACATCAAAAACAACGGGAGCTACGAACTTGCAGCCTGCAAAAAGGTGAACCCAATCACAGTAAGATAAGCAAAATGAGAAGACAGAAAAACACACAGCAGATGAAGGAGCAGGATAAAAACCCACCAGACCTAACAAATGAAGAGGAAATAGGCAGTCTACCTGAAAAAGAGTTCAGAATAATGATAGTAAAGATGATCCAAAATCTTGGAAATAGAATGGACAAAATGCAAGAAGCAGTTAACAAGGACCTAGAAGAAATAAAGATGAAACAGACAATGATGAACAACACAATAAATGAAATGAAAAATACTCTAGATGGGATCAATAGCAGAATAAATGAGGCAGAAGAACGGATAAGTGACCTGGAAGATAAAATAGTGGAAATAACTACTGCAGAGCAGAATAAAGAAAAAAGAATGAAAAGAACTGAGGACAGTCTCAGAGACCTCTGGGACAACATTAAACGCACCAACATTCGAATTATAGGGGTTCCAGAAGAAGAAGAGAAAAAGAAAGGGACTGAGAAAATATTTGAAGAGATTATAGTTGAAAACTTCCCTAATATGGGAAAGGAAATCGTTAATCAAGTCCAGGAAGCACAGAGAGTCCCATACAGGATAAATTCAAGGAGAAATACGCCAAGACACATATTAATCAAACTGTCAAAAACTAAATACAAAGAAAGCATATTAAAAGCAGCAAGGGAAAAACAACAAATAACACACAAGGGAATCCCCATAAGGTTAACAGCTGATCTCTCAGCAGAAACTCTACAAGCCAGAAGGGAGTGGCAGGACATACTGAAAGTGATGAAGGAGAAAAACCTGCAACCAAGATTACTCTACCCAGCAAGGATCTCATTCAGATTTGATGGAGAAATTAAAACCTTTACAGACAAGCAAAAGCTGAGAGAGTTCAGCACCACCAAACCAGCTTTACAACAAATGCTAAAGGAACTTCTCTAGACAAAAACACAAGAGAAGGAAAAGTCCTATAATAACGAACCCAAAACAATTTAGAAAATGGGAATAGGAACATACATATCGATAATTACCTTAAATGTAAATGGACTAAATGCTCCCACCAAAAGACACAGATTGGCTGAATGGATACAAAAACAAGACCCATATATATGCTGTCTACAAGAGACCCACTTCAGACCTAGAGACACATACAGACTGAAAGTAAGGGGATGGAAAAAGATATTCCATGCAAATGGAAACCAAAAGAAAGCTGGAGTAGCAATTCTCATATCAGACAAAATAGACTTTAAAATAAGGACTATCAGAAGAGACAAAGAAGGACACTACATAATGATTAAGGGATCGATCCAAGAAGAAGATATAACAATTGTAAATATTTATGCACCCAACATAGGAGCACCTCAATACATAAGGCAAAAACTAGCAGCCATAAAAGGGGAAATCGACAGTAACACATTCATAGTAGGGGACTTCAACACCCCACTTTCACCAATGGACAGATCATCCAAAATGAAAATAAATAAGGAAACACAAGCTTTAAATGATACATTAAACAAGATGGACTTAATTGATATTTATAGGACACTCCATCCAAAAACAACAGAATACACATTTTTCTCAAGTGCTCATGGAACATTCTCCAGGATAGATCATATCTTGGGTCACAAATCAAGCCTTGGTAAATTTAAGAAAATTGAAATTGTATCAAGTATCTTTTCCGACCACAACGCCATGAGACTAGATATCAATTATAGGAAAAGATCTGTAAAAAATACAAACACATGGAGGCTAAACAATACACTACTTAATAACGAAGTGATCACTGAAGAAATCAAAGAGGAAATTAAAAAATACCTAGAAACAAATGACAATGGAGATACAACGACCCAAAACCTATGGGATGCAGCAAAAGCAGTTCTAAGAGGGAAGTTTATAGCAATACAAGCCCACCTTAAGAAGCAGGAAACATCTCGAATAAACAACCTAACCTTGCACCTCAAGCAATTAGAGAAAGAAGAACAAAAAAACCCCAGAGTTAGCAGAAGGAAAGAAATCATAAAAATCAGATCAGAAATAAATGAAAAAGAAATGAAGGAAACAATAGCAAAGATCAATAAAACTAAAAGCTGGTTCTTTGAGAAGATAAACAAAATTGATAAACCATTAGCCAGACTCATCAAGAAAAAAAGGGAGAAGACTCAAATCAATAGAATTAGAAATGAAAAAGGAGAAGTAACAACTGACACTGCAGAAATAAAAAAAATCATGAGGGATTACTACAAGCAACTCTATGCCAATAAAATGGACAATCTGGAAGAAATGGACAAATTCTTAGAAATGCACAAACTGCCAAGACTGAATCAGGAAGAAATAGAAAATATGAACAGACCAATCACAAGCACTGAAATTGAAACTGTGATTAAAAATCTTCCAACAAACAAAAGCCCAGGACCAGATGGCTTCACAGGCGAATTCTATCAAACATTTAGAGAAGAGCTAACACCTATCCTTCTCAAACTCTTCCAAAATATAGCAGAGGGAGGAACACTCCCAAACTCATTCTACGAGGCCACCATCACCTTGATACCAAAACCAGACAAGGATGTCACAAAGAAAGAAAACTACAGGCCAATATCACTGATGAACATAGATGCAAAAATCCTCAACAAAATACTAGCAAACAGAATCCAACAGCACATTAAAAGGATCATACACCATGATCAAGTGGGGTTTATTCCAGGAATGCAAGGATTCTTCAATATACGCAAATCTATCAATGTGATTAACCATATTAACAAATTGAAGGAGAAAAACCATATGATCATCTCAATAGATGCAGAGAAAGCTTTTGACAAAATTCAACACCCATTTATGATAAAAACCCTGCAGAAAGTAGGTGTAGAGGGAACTTTCCTCAATATAATAAAGGCCGTATATGACAAGCCCACAGCCAACATCATCCTCAATGGCGAAAAACTGAAAGCATTTCCACTAAGGTCAGGAACAAGACAAGGTTGCCCACTCTCACCACTCTTATTCAACATAGTTTTGGAAGTTTTAGCCACAGCAATCAGAGAAGAAAAGGAAATAAAAGGAATCCAAATCGGAAAAGAAGAAGTAAAGCTGTCACTGTTTGCAGATGACATGATACTATACATAGAGAATCCTAAAGATGCTACCAGAAAACTACTAGAGCTAATCAATGAATTTGGTAAAGTAGCAGGATACAAAATTAATGCACAGAAATCTCTGGCATTCCTATATACTAATGATGAAAAATCTGAAAGTGAAATCAAGAAAACACTCCCATTTACCATTGCAACAAAAAGAATAAAATATCTAGGAATAAACCTACCTAAGGAGACAAAAGACCTGTATGCAGAAAATTATAAGACACTGATGAAAGAAATTAAAGATGATACAAACAGATGGAGAGACATACCATGTTCTTGGATTGGAAGAATCAACATTGTGAAAATGACTGTACTTCCCAAAGCAATCTATAGATTCAATGCAATCCCTATTAAACTACCACTGGCATTTTTCATTTTTCACAGAACTAGAACAAAAAATTTTACAATTTGTATGGAAACACAAAAGACCCCGAATAGCCAAAGCAATCTTGAGAACAAAAAATGGAGCTGGAGGAATCAGGCTGCCTGACTTCAGACTATACTACAAAGCTACAGTAATCAAGACAGTATGGTACTGGCACAAAAACAGAAAGATAGATCAATGGAATAGGATAGAAAGCCCAGAGATAAACCCATGCACATATGGTCACCTTATCTTTGATAAAGGTGGCAGGAATGTACAGTGGAGAAAGGACAGCCTCTTCAATAAGTGGTGCTGGGAAAACTGGACAGGTACATGTAAAAGTATGAGATTAGATCACTCCCTAACACCATACACAAAAATAAGCTCAAAATGGATTAAAGACCTAAATGTAAGGCCAGAAACTATCAAACTCTTAGAGGAAAACATAGGCAGAACACTCTATGACATAAATCACAGCAAGATCCTTCTTGACCCATCTCCTAGAGTAATGGAGATAAAAACAAAAATAAACAAATGGGACCTAATGAAACTTCAAAGCTTTTGCACAGCAAAGGAAACCATAAACAAGACCAAAAGACAGCCCTCAGAATGGGAGAAAATATTTGCAAATGAATCAACTGACAAAGGATTAATCTCTAAAATTTACAGGCAGCTCATGCAGCTCAATAACAAAAAAATAAACAACCCAATCCAAAAATGGGCAGAAGACCTAAATAGACATTTCTCCAAAGAAGATATACAGACTGCCAACAAACACATGAAAGAATGCTCAACATCATTAATCATTAGAGAAATGCAAATCAAAACTACAATGAGATATCATCTCACACCAGTCAGAATGGCCATCATCAAAAAATCTAGAAACAATAAATGCTGGAGAGGGTGTGGAGAAAAGGGAACACTCTTGCACTGCTGGTGGGAATGTGAATTGGTTCAGCCACTATGGAGAACAGTATGGAGGTTCCTTAAAAAACTACAAATAGAACTACCATATGACCCAGCAATCCCACTACTAGGTATATACCCTGAGGAAACCAGAATTCAGAAAGAGTCATGTACCAAAATGTTCATTGCAGCTCTATTTACAATAGCCCGGAGATGGAAACAACCTAAGTGCCCGTCGTCGGATGAATGGATAAAGAAGATGTGGCACATATATACAATGGAATATTACTCAGCCATAAAAAGAAACGAAATTGAGCTATTTGTAATGAGGTGGATAGATCTAGAGTCTGTCATACAGAGTGAAGTAAGTCAGAAAGAGAAGGACAAATACCGTATGCTAACACATATATATGGAATTTAAGAAAAAAAAATGTTATGAAGAACCTAGGGGTAAAACAGGAATAAAGACAGAGACCTACTGGAGAACAGACTTGAGGATATGGGGAGGGGGAAGGGTGAGGTGTGTTAGGGCGAGAGAGAGACATGGACATATATATACTAACAAACGTAAGGTAGATAGCCAGTGGGAAGCAGCCGCATGGCACAGGGAAACCGGCTCGGTTCTTTGTGGCTGTCTGGAGGGGTGGGATAGGGAGGGGGGGAGGGAGGGAGACAAAGAGGGAAGAGATATGGGAACATATGTATATGTATAACTGATTCACTCTGTTATAAAGCAGAAACTAACACACCATTGTAAAGCAATTATACCCCAATAAAGATGTTAAAAAACAACAAAAAAACCCCCATAATTCAATAGTATGCCTAATTTTTATGTTAGAAGACTTTTTATATTAGTCATAGTCCATTTAAAAGTCATGATCTGATAATTTCTAATTTCTGCCATATCTATCATTCTGATGCTTACTTTGTCTCTTCATTACTGCGTTTTTTCCTGTCTTTAGCATGCCTTGTAATTTTTGTTGAAACAAAACATGATATATTGAATAATAGAATCTGAGATAATAGGCCCTTGTGTGAGGTTTCCTATTTATCTGATTAGGGGTTATGCTATGTTTAACATTTTCTGTAGCTATAGGTGTAAGAAGCTTCAATCTCCTCTAGTATTTTTGTTCCTACACTATTTTGGGGTTTTTCTAGAAATTTCTTCTTGAATAGAGTCTGTGTCTTCCATCTCTCTCAGTAGTAATCCACTGCTATTAAACTAAAGACCTGTTGATGTCGTAGTATGGTAGTAGGGATGAGTGTTCTATAACCTTATGATTAAATCCCTCTGGGCTATGACTTTCAGAAGAGTGACTTAGACTATATTTTTCTTCCCTTATGTGATAGGTGGAGGCCAGAGGGGGCTCATGTCATCCAGTTGCATTTCCTCTAGTTCAGACAAGGTTCAGGTGAAGTAGTTTCCGCAGAGGGCAGACCACTACCCTGGGGAACAGAATGCTCTGAGACTTTTTCAAAATGGCTGCTTTCCTTGTAGGCACATTTTTAAATGGTTGCTTTTCATTAAACATGACTGAAGCATGAGGGCATTTTTCTGCATCTTAAATGTGAGAATCTCTTTAGGCTTCTCTAGGAAAAACTCACAGAAATGTGGAGCTCTTCTAAGACTGGGATTTCAATAGTTTTTAAGTCTCTACCGAGTCCATACTCCAGCAATTCATCAATTATCCTTTGAATGTTTCTATCAGTTGTTGTCTTCAGCAGTTTCTACTCCCAGCAAGCTGATTCTCTGTATTTGCCTATCTCTTGAGCTTTTGCATGGTGGTTTGCCTTCTGACCTCAATTCTCTGATTAGTTTAAAACAGTTATTCAGTTTAGTTTGTTCATACTACTTCCCATGTAGGTGGTAGTAATGACTTCTAATCTCATTATACGTCAGAGCAGAAACCATAGTCTGTAGTTTTCTTTCCTTGTGATGTCTTTATCTGGTTCTGGTATCAGGGTGTTATGGGCCTCATTGAATGGACCACATAGCTGTGAATTGTTTCTTCCTTCTCTATTTCACTTAAAAGGGTGTGTAAAGGATTAGTGTTATTTCTTTAAATGTTTGTTAGAATTCAATCTCTTGAATTGTAAATTATCTATTCTGATTTTTCTATTGCTTGAGTTTTGGCAGTGTGTGCCTGTCAAGAAATTTGTCCCTCTCATAAATTATCTAATGTTTTAACATTGCTCACAATATCCTTATATACTTAAAAAATTTATTGGAGTATAGTTGATTTACAATGTTGCTTTCGTTTCAGGTGTACAGCAAAGTGAATCAGTTATACGTATACATATATCCACTCTTTTTTAGATTCTTTTCCTATATAGGTCATTAAAAAATATTGAGTAGAGTTCCCTGTGCTATACAGTAGGTTCTTATTAGTTACCTCTTTTATATATAGTAGTGTGTGTTAATCCCAATCTCCCAGTTTATATCCCCCCAACTTTCCTCTGGGTAACCATAAGTTTGTTTTCTATATCTGTGACTCTATTTGTTTTGTAAATAAGTTCATTTGTACCATTTTTCAAGTTCCACATATAAGAGATATCATATGACATTTATCTTAATCTATCTGACTTACTTTACTCAGTATGGCAATCTCTAGGTCCATCCATGTTGCTGCAAATGGCATTATTTCACTATTTTTTATGACTGAGTAATATTCCATTATATATACATTCCACATCTTCTTTATCCATTCATCTCTTGATGGACATTTAGGTTGCCTTCATGTCCTGGCTATTATAAATAGTGCTGCAATAATCATTGGGGTGCATAATCCTTTCAAATTATGGTTTTCTCCAGATATATGCCCAGGAGTGGGATTGCTGGATCATATGGTAGCTCTATTTTTAGTTTTTTAAGGAACCTCCATACTGTTCTCCATAGTGGTTGTATCAATTTACATTCCTACCAACAGTGTAGGAGGATTCTTTTCTCCACATCCTCCTTGGCATTTATTTTTTGTAGATTTTTTTTATGATGGCCATTCTGACTGGTGTGATGTGATACCTTATTGTAGTTTTGATTTGCATTTCTCTAATAATTAATGATGTTGATCATCTTTCATGTGCTTTTTGGCCATCTGTATATCTTCTTTGGAAAAATGTCTATTTAGATCTTCTGCCCATTTTTTGATTGAGTTGTTTATTTTTTGATATCAAGCTGCATAAGCTGTTGTATATTTTGGAGATTAATCCCTTGTCAGTTGCTTTGTTTACAAATACTTTCTCCCATTCTGAGGGTTGTCTTTTCATTTTGTTTATGGTTTCCTTTGATGTGCAAAAGCCTTCAAGTTTAATTAGGTCCCACTTTTTAATTTTTGTTTTCATTACTCTAGGAAGTGGATCAATTGCTGCAATTTATGTCAGAGCATGTTCTGCCTATGTTTTCCTCTAATACTTTTATAGTATCCAGGCTTACAGTTAGGTCTTTAATCTATTTTGAGTTTACTTTTGTGTATGGTGTTAGGCAGTGTTCTAATTTCATTCTTTTACATGCAGCTGTCCAGTTTTTCCAACAGAACTTATTGAAGAGACTGTCTTTTCTCCATTGTATATTCTTGCCTCCTTTGTCATAGATTAATTGACCAGAGGTGTATAGGTTTGTATCTGGGCTTTCCATCCTGTTCCATTGATCTATATTTCTGTTTTTGTGTCAGTACCATACTGTTTCGATTACTTTAGATTTGCAGTATAGTCTGAAGTCAGGGAGCCTTATTCTTCCAGCTCTGTTTTTCTTTCTCAAGATTGCTTTGGCTATTTGGGGTCCTTTGTGTTTCCATACAAATTGTAAATTTTTTGGTTCTAATTCTGTGAAAAATGCTATTGGTAATTTGATAAGGGATTGCAATGCTATTGGTAATTTGATAGGGATTGCATTGAATCTATAAATTACCTTGGGTAGTATAGTCATTTTGACAATACTCTTTCTTCCAATCCAAGAACTTGGTGTATCTCTCCATCTGTTTGTGTCATCTTTGATTTCTTTCATCAGTATCTTATAGTTTTATGAGTACAGGTCTTTTGCCTCCTTAGGTAGGTTTGTTCCTAGGTATTTTATTTTTTTGATGCAGTGGTAAATAAAACTGTTTCCTTAATTTCTCTTTCTGATCTTACATTGTTAGTGTATAGGAATGCAAGAGATTTTTGTGTATTAATTTTGTATCCTGCAACTTTACCAAATTCATTGATGAGCTCTAGTAGTCTTCTGGTAGCATCTTTAGGATTTTCTATGTATAGCATGTCATATGAAGTTTTACTTGTTCTTATCCAATTCGGATTCCTTTTATTTCATTTTCATCTCTGATTACCATGGCTAGGACTTCCAAAATTATGTTGAATAAAATTGGTGAGAGTGGACATCTTTGTCTTTTTCCTGATCTTACAGGAAATGCTTTCAGTTTTTTACCATTGAGAATGATGTTTGCTATGGGTTTGTAATATATGGCCTTTATTATGTTGAGGTAGGTTCCCTCTATGCCCACTTTCTGGAGAGTTATTATCATAAATGGGTGTTGAATTTTGTCAAATTATTTTCTGCATTTATTGAGATGATCATATAGTTTTTATTCTTCAATTTGTTAATGTGGTGCATCGCAGTGATTGATTTGTGTATACTGAAGAATCCTTGCATCCTTGGGATACATCCCACTTGATCATGGTGTATGATCCTTTTAATGTGTTGTTGAATTCGATTTGCTAGTATTTTGTTGAGGATTTTTGCATCTATGTTCCTCAGTGATATTGGCCTCTAATTTTCTTTTCTGTGGTACTTTTGTCTGGTTTTCATATCGGGGTGATGGTGGCCTCATAGAATGGGCTTGGGAGTGTTCCTTCCTCTGCAATTTTTTGGAAGAGTTTCAAAAGGATAGGTGTTAACTCTTCTCTAAAAGTTTGATAGAATTTGCCTGTGAAGCTATGTGTTCCTGGACTTTTGTTTGTCGGGAGTTTTAAAATCACAGTTTCAATTTCAGTACTTGTGATTGGTCTGTTTATATTTTCTATTTCTTCCTGATTCAGTCTTGGAAGGTTGTACCTTTCTACGAATTTGTCTATTTCTTCTAGGTTACCCATTTTATTGATATATATTTGCTTGTAGTATTCTCTTATGATCCTCTGTATTTCTGTTGTGTCAGTTGTAACTTCTCCTTTCTCCTTCCTAATTTTATTGATTTGAGTCCTTTCCTGCTTTTTCTTTTTTTTTAAAAAAATTATTTATTTATTTTTGGCTGCATTGGGTCTTCATTGCTGTGCATGGGCTTTCTTTTAGCTGCAGTGAGTGGGGGCTACTCTCATTGTGTTGTGCGAGCTTCTCATTGTAGTGGCTTCTCTTGTTGCGAGCACAGGCTCTAGGCACATGGGCTCAGTAGTTGTGGCTTGCAGACTCTAGAGCACAGGCTCAGTAGTTGTGGAGCATGGACCTAGTTGCTCTGTGGCATGTGGGATCTTCCCAGACCAGGGCTCGAACTCGTGTCCCCTGCAGATTCTTAACCACTGTGCCACCAGGGAAGCCCTCCCTTTTTTCTTAAGGAGTCTGGCTAAGGTTTATCAATTTTGTTTATATTCTTAAAGAACCAGCTTTTAGTTTCATTGATCTTTGCTACTGTTTTCTTTGTCTCTATATCATTTATTTCTGTTCTGATCTTTATGATTTCTTTCCTTCTACTAACTTTGGGTTTTGTTTGTTCTTTTTTCTCTAGTTGGTTTAGGTGTAAGGTTAAGTTGTTTATTTGTGATTTTTCTTGTTTCCAGAGGTAAGATTGTATTGCTATAAATTTCTTTCTTAGAACAGATTTTGCTGTGTCCCATAGGTTTTGGATCATTGTGTTTTCATTGTCATTTGTCTCTAGATATTTTTTTATTTCCTCTTTGATTTCTTCAGTGATCTGCTGGTGGTTTAGTCACATATTGTTTAACCTCCATGTGTTTGTGTTTTTCACAATTTTTTCCTGTAATTAATTTCTAATCTCATAGCATTGTGGTTAGAAAAGATGCTTGATATGATTTCAATTTTCTGAAATTTACCGAGGCTCAATTTTTGGCCCAAGATATGATCTACCCTGGAGTATGTTTCATGTGCACTTGAGAAGAAAGTGTATTCTTCTGTTTTCGGATGGAATGTCCTAGAAATATCAGTCATTTAAGGCTTGTGTTTCCTTATTTATTTTCTGTCTGGATGATCTGCCCATTGGTGTAAATGGGGTATTAAAATCCCTCACTATTACTGTGTTACTGTTAATTTCTCCTTTTATGGTTGTTAACATTTCTGTTATATATTGAGGTGCGCCTATGTTGGGTGAATATATATTTACAATTGTTGTATATTCTTGGATTGATCCCTTGATCATTATGTAGTATCCTTCCTTGTCTCTTGTAACAGTCTTTATTTTAAAGTCTATTTTGTCTGATATGAATATTGCTTCTCCAGCTTTCTTTTGATTTCCATTTGCACAGATATGTTTTTCCATCCCCTCACTTGGTCTGTATGTGTCCCTAGGTCTGAAGTGGGTCTCTTGTAGACAGCATATATACGGGTCTTGTTTTTGTATCCATTCAGCCACTCTCTGTCTTTTGATTGGAGCATTTTGTCCATTTACATTTAAGGTAATTATCAATACGTATGTTCCTATTGCCATTCAATTGTTTTGGTGTTGTTTTTGTAGGTCTTTTTTCTTCCCTTTCTCTTTTGTTCTCTTCTCTTGTGGTGCGATGACCATTTTTAGTGTTGTGTTTGGGTTGCTTTTTCTTTTGTGTGTGTGTATCTATTGTAGTTTTTTGGTTTGCAGTTACCATGAGGTTTTAACATAGGAGTCTATATATGCAAAGTTGTTTTAAGGTGCTGTTCTCTTAATTTCAAGTGCGGTTCCTATTTTCTACACTTGTACTCTCCTCTTCTCACAATTGCTGGTTTTAATATTATCTTTGTGTGTGATGATTTCCTACTTGTACTGTATGTTTGCCTTTACCAGTGAGCTTTCGTATTGGTAATTTTCTCGTTTCTAGTTGTGGCCTCTTCCCCCTCCCCCCGATAGAGAAGTTTAGCATTTGATTCAAATCTGGTTTGGTGTTGAATTCTCTTATTTTTTGCTTTTCTGTAAAGCTTTTGATTTCTCTGTCAAATCTAAATGAAAGCCTCACTGGATAGCGTATTCTTGGTTGTAGGTTTTTCCCTTTCATTACTCTAAATATATTGTGTCACTCCCTTCTGACCTGCAGAGTTTCTTCTAAAATATCAGCTGATAACCTTATGGGGATTCCCTTGTATGTTATTTGTTGCTTTTCCCTTGTTGATTTTAATGTTTTTTCTTTGTATTTAATTTTTGTTAGTTTGATTAATATGTGCCTCTGCATGTTCCTCCTTGGTTTTATCCTGTATGGGTCTTTCTGCACTTCCTGGACTTGGGTGACTATTTCCATTCTCACATTAGGGAAGTTTTTGACTATAATCTCTTCAAATATTTCCTCAGGCCCTTTTGCTTCCTCTTCTTTGGGGACCCCTGTACTGTGAATGTTGGTGTGTTTAATGGTGTCCCAGAGGTCTCTGAGACTGTCCACATATCTTTTCATTCTTTTTTCTTATTCTGTTATGTGGCACTGTTTTCACCACTCTCTTTCAGGTCACTTATTCTGTCTTCTGCCTCTGTTATTCTGCTACTGATTCCTTATAGTGCATTTTTCATTGCAGTTGTGTTGTTCATCTCTGTTTGTTCTTTAAATCTTCTATTTCTTTATTAAACATTTCTTGTATCTTCTTGGTCTGTGCCTCTATTCTTTTTCCAGGATTTTGGATTATTTTTACTATCATTACTATGCTATATTGCCTATCTCTTCTTCATTTAGTTGTTCTTGTAGGTTTTTACATTGCTCCTTCATCTGCAATATTTCTCTCTCATCTCATTTTGTCTAACTTAATGTGTTTGTGGTCTCCTTTCCACAGGCTGCAGGATCATAGTTTTTCTTGCTTCTGGTGTCTGTCCTCTAGTGGGTTAGTTTGGTTGAGGGGCTTGTGCAGGCTTCCTGCCTGCCCTCTGATGGGTCTTCCTGCCACCCTCTGGTGGGCAGGTCTGTGTCAAGGGATATGTTTTGGGCTGGCTGTGAACTTAGTACCATTTTAGGCAGCCTGTCTACTGATACGTGGGTCTGTGTTCCTGTCTTGTTGCTTGTTGGCCTGAGATGTTCCAGCAATGGAGCCTGCAGGCTGTGGGGTGGAACTGGCTCTTGGTGCTTAAATAGGGACCTCCAGGAGAGCTCACTCTGATTAATATTCGCTGGGGCCTCTGCTACCAGTGTCCTTGTCCTCACAGTGAGCTACAGTCAACCCCCACCTCCCCAGGAGACCCTCTAACGCACCTAGTTAGGTCTAGCCCAGGTTTCTATGGATGTACTGCTTTGTGCTGGGTCCCAGTGCATGTGAGACCTTGTGTGCACCTTCCAATAGTGGAGTCTCCATTTCCCCCAGCCCTGTGGGGGTCCTGCACTAAAGCCCCACTGGCCTTCAAGTTATATGTGCTGGGAGCTCTTTTTCCTGAAGCTAGACCCTCAGGCTGTCTTGGGGAGCTATTTTTATGTGGGAACATCACTGTTTAGCCTGAGTGGGATATATATATATATATATATATATATATATATATATATATATATATATATATATATATATATATACACACACACATATAATTTGTTGTTTTGTTGTTTTTAGTATGAGGGCTGTTTTTAATGTGGATCACTGTCACCTCTTTCCTCAGTGTATGCTGGCCATTATCCCCTTGATAGTGGGTTTGAATGGTGTTCTGGTGACCACAGCCTGCCCTGGATATAGAGTAGGGCCTCCCCTTTGCTCTGTGGTTGTCCCTCACTGCCCTATCATGGGCAGGGTCTGCTCCCTAGTTGTTGGAGTAGAAGCCCCCAAATGTGTTTCTTAGCTGTTTCTGATCTGTGGTGTGAGGTAGGTGGGATTGGAGCACTCTCACTGGGAGAGAGGCAGCTCAGACTATGGACTGGCCCAACACCCACAGGTATGTGACCACAAAGCCCACAGTGCTAAAGCCAGACCCGTCTCAGCTGCAGGAGCACTTGTCCATTTGAATGTTCCACAGGCACTGAATTTACAAAGCCACCAGTGGAAGTGTAAATCCACAGTTCATGCAGCCACGAGGAGAGATTTCAGCTCTTCTTCCTTAGTCACACAGCCCCTGGGGCTCAGCTGTGGTTTCAGCCCCACCTCTGTGTGTGGGCCATCCACCTGCAGCTGTTCTTGAGACTGCCAGAGCACATACACCCACCCATGGCTGGAGTGACGATCAGGGTACAGAAGCCCTCTCAGGCAGGAGGGGGCCAGAGTGGCAATTGGGGAATGCGAGCCCACCTAGGTGGGAGAGTGCTGGTGTGGTGATCAGGACTGCAGGCCCATCAGGTGGAAGGGGGCTGAAGTGGCGACTGGGGAGAGTAGGCCACCCAGGCGGAGTGGGGACAAAGGAGGCAGCAGTCAGGGGCACATGAGCCCACTTTGGCAGCAGCCCTCCCTAGTGCCTGGGGAGGCAGGGCGGGTGCTTGAGGAGAGAGGCTGCAATGGCAGCCCTGACCTTTGCACATCACTCAACAATGGCCCTTCACTTCTATGCAGTCTGGTCTTCCTCCATGAGCCTTCCCAGTTGTGGAGTTCCTCACTCACATCCCCTTAGGCTGTCTCCTCACAGCCAACAGCAATCTTCTTCCTGGGTCTGCTCTCCAAACCCCATGTTCCAACACCCAGCCCCCGTGTGCATCAGCAGACACACGTCTCAGGCTGGGGCATGCAAGGCTGTGCCATGGACCATCTGTGTAAGTTTCACTCTGTCCTGCCTGCCACAGACCAGATTCTTCCCTCTCCTCTGAGACCCCAATGCTCCCCTTCTGTCCCAGATAATCTCCCCACTAGTGAGGGGGCTTCCCCAGATACAGGAACCTTTCGTCTCCTTCAGGGTCCCCCACCCCAAGGGTGAAAGTCTCGTCCTGCTTCCTCTCCTCTTCCTTTTCCCTTCTTCTTTCTTTCATCATACATGGTTATATGGGGATCTTTCTTGTCCTTTTAGGTGTCTGAGGTCCTACGCTAGTGTTCAGCAGACACTCTTTGAGAACTGTTCCATTTGTAGATGTATTCTTGATGCATTTGTAGTGAGAGATGAACTCCATATGCTCCTACTCCTCTGCCATCTTGACTCCCTCCCCCTTATATAATTTTTATTTCTGTAAGGTGAGTAGTTATGTCCTTACTTTTATTTCTGATTTCAGTAACTTGAATCTTCCCTCTTTCTTTCTTGTTCAGTCTAGCTAATGGTATGATAATTTGATTGATATTTACAAAGAACCAACTTTAGTTTCATTAATTTTCTCTATTGTTTTCTTTTCACTATTTCTTTACTAACATGCTAATTTTTATTATTTCTTCCTTCTACTTATTTTGGGCTAAATTTTCTCTTTTATTGTTTCTTATGGTGGAAAGTTAGCTTATTGATTTATTTCCTCTTTTTAAATATAAGCATTTATTGTTATAAATTTCCCTTTAAGTACTGCTTTAGTACATCCACAAAATTTTGGTATGTTGTTTCTTCAATTTTATTCATCTCAAGATATTTCTAATTTCTGATTTGTTCTTTACCTCATTGGGTTTTTAAGAGTGTATTGTTTAATTTTCACATCACTGTGATTTTTCCCAAGTTTTCTTCTGTTATTGGTTTATAATATAATATATCTTTGTGGTCATAGAATATGAGTTGTATGATTTCAGTTTCTAAAAAAATTATTGAGGTGGGTTATATGGCCTAACATATGCTTATTCTGGAGAATGTTCCATGTGCACTTGAGAAGAATGTGTATTGTACTATTTTGGGGTGGTGTATTCTACAGATGTCTGGTAGATGTTATGTTTTATTTTTTTTTCTTCATTTGCCTAGTTAATCTATCATTTTTTTCCAGGATTTGTGGAAGTATAATTGACAAATAAAATTGTTATATATTTAAGGTTTACAACAGGATGGTTTGATATAAGTATACACTGTGAAATTATTACCACAATTAAGTTAATTAATGCATCCATCACTACATATTGTTACTTTTTGTGTGTGTGGTAAGTACAATTAAGATCAACTCTCCTAGCAAGTTTCAAGTATGAAATACAGTAAAAACTAAGTCACCATGTTGTGACTTAGATTCACAGAACTTAGTCATCTTATAAGTAAGGCTAGTACCCTTTGAACAACATCTATCCACTTTCTACCCACTAGCACTGGTAACCACCAATGCCATTCTCTGGTTCTATGAGTTTGATGTTTTAGATTCCACATATAAGTAAGATTATACAGTATTTGTTTTTCACTTTCTGGCCTATTTCATGTAGCGTAATGTCCTCCAGGTTTATTCATGTTGTCACAAATGATAGGGTGTTCTTTCCTTTTATGGCTGAATACTATTCATATATATGTATATATGTGTATACATATATATATATATATTTTCTTTATTCATGAACAGTTTATCTGATGAACCAACTTTAGTTGGTTGTTTCCATATCTTGGCTATTGTTAATATGCTACAATGAACATGAGAGTGCAGATATCTCTCTGAGACCCTGATTTCAGTTCTTTTGGATATATACCCAGTAGTGGGATTGCTGAATTTTATGATAGTTCTATTTTTAATTTTTAAGGAACCTCCACACTATTTTCATAATGGCTGTACCAATTCACATTCCCACCAATGCCAATGGTTTCAAGCCTTATGTTTCAGTCTTTAGTTCATTTTGAGGTTTTAAAAAATATAAGAAATTTTATTGTTTTGCATGTAGATATCTAATTTTTGCAACACCATTTATTGAAGAGACAGTCCTTTCTTCATTGTCTATTCTTGGTGCCCCAGTCATTAGGTTAGTTGATCATATATGTCTGAGTTTATTTCTGCACTATGGATTCTGATCCACTAGTCTATGTGTCTGTTTTTATGCTAGTGCCATACTATTTTGATTACTACAGCTTTGTAATATAATGTGGCATCAGGAAGTGTGATGTCTTCAGCTTTGTTGCTCTTTCTTAAGTTCACTTTTGTTATTTGTGGTCTTTTGTGGTTCTATGTAAATTTTATGATTGTTTTTTCTATTTCTGTGGAAAATGCCATTGAAATTTTGATAATAATTGTATTGAATCTGTAGATTGCCTTGAATAGTAATAGACATTATAACAATATTAATTATTCCAATCTGTGAACATGGATATCTTTCCATTTATTTGCATCTTATTCAATTTCTTTCACCAATATTTTAGTTTTTATTGTACAGATCTTTCACCTTCTTGGATAAATTTTTTCTGAATATTTTATTGTTGTTGATGCTGTTGTAAATATTACTTTCTTAATTTAATTTTCAAATAATTCATTGTTAATGTGTAGAAATGCAACTGATTTTTGTACATTAATATTGTATTCTTCAACTTTATTGAACTTGTTTATTAGTTCTAACAATTTCTGGGTGGAGTCTTTAAGATTTTCTATATAAGATCATGTCACCTGCAAAGAGAGACAATTTAATTTCTCTCTTTCTAATTTGGATAAATTTTATTCCCTTTTCTTGCCTATTTGCTCTGGCTAGAACTTCCAGTACTATGTTGACTAGAAGTGGTGAGAGTTGGCATCCTTGTCTTGTTCCTAATCTAAGAGGGAAAATTTTCAGCTTTTTACCATCAAGTATGATGTTAGCTGTAATATTGTCACATATGGCTCAATATTATGTTGAGGTACCTGTTTTCTAATTTCTTTACAGTTACTATCATGAATAGATGTTGAATTTTGTCAAATGCTTTTTATGCATTTATTGAGATGATCATATAATTTTTATGTTTCATTTTGTTGATGTGATATACTACATTTATTGGTTTGTGTATGTTGAACCATCCTTGCATCCCAGGTATAAATCTCACTTGATCATGGTGTATAATAATTTTAATGTGCTGTTTAATTTGCTAGCTGTTTTTTGAGGATTTTTGTATCTATATTCATCAGGGATACTGGTCAATATATATTTTTTCTTGTAGTGTCCTTATCTGGCTTTCTCATGAGGGTAATGCTGACTTCATAAGATTAGTGTGGAAATCTTCCCTCCTCTTTATTTTTTTAGTAGAGTTTGAGAAGAATTGGAATTAATTCTTCTCTAAATATTTGATGAGATTCACTCGTGAAACCACCTGGTTCTGGGCTTTTCTGTTTTGGAAGATTTTTGATTACTGATTCAATATCCTTACTCATTATTGTTCTGTTAAAATTTTCTATTTTTTCATGATTCCGTCTTGATAGGTTGTATGTTCCTAGGAATTTATCCATTTCTTCCAGGTTATTCAAAATGTGACATATAATTGTTCATATTGGTCTCATATTACTTTATATTTCTGTGGTATCAGTTGTAATATCTCCTGTCTCATTTATGATTCTATTTATTTGAGTCCTCTTTTTTCTTCTTGATTAGTTTAGCTAAAGGTTTCTCAAATATTTTATCTTTTCAGCAAACTAACTACTAATTTTGTTAATTTTTTTCTATTGTCTTTCTAATATCTATTTTATTTATCTATTTATTTATTTATGCTCTAATCTTTATTATTTCCTTTCTTCTGTTGACTTTGGGCTTAGATGTTCTTCGTTTTCTATTTATTTGAGGAGCAAATTTAGGTTCTTTATTTAGATTTTTAATTAATGTGTTTTTTTGCTATAAACTTCCCTCTTAGAACTGGTTTTGCTTCATCCCATAAAGTTTAATTTGTTGAGTTTCCTTTTTTTTGTGTCTCAATATGTTTTAAATTTCCCTTTTGATTTTTTCTTTAACCATTTGGTTGTTCAGCAGTTTGTTATTTAATTTCCACATATTTGTGAATTTTAAAAATTTTCTCCAGTTATTGACTTCTAATTTCATGCCATTGTGGTTGGGAAAGAAGCTTGATATGATCTCAATATTCTTAACTTTGTTAAGACTTCCTTTATTGCACAACTTATGATCTATTCTGGAGAATGTTCCATGCGCACTTGAGAAGAATTTTGGTGCTGTTGGATGAAATTATGCTATATGTTTGGCCTATAATGTGTTCAAGTGTTCCGTTTCCTTATTGATTTTCTGTACAGATGATATATTCACTGTTGAAGGTGAGATATTGAAGTCCCCTTACTATTATTGTATTGCTGTCTATTTTTCTGTTAATATTTGTTTATATAGGTGTTCCAAAGTTGGGTGCATATATATTTACAATTATTATATTCTCCTGATGAATTGCCCCTTTATTATTATATAGTGACCTTTGTCTCTGACCAATATTGACTGAAGGTCTATTTTATCTGATATAAGTATAGCCACGCCTCCTCTCTTTTGGTTACAATTTTTATGGAATTTCTTTTTCCATCCCTTCACTTTTAGCCTATGTGTGTCCTTAAAGCTAAGGTGAGTTTTTTTACAGACAACATATTGTTGGATTAAAAAAATTAATTTAACCACTGTCTTTTGATTGGAAAATTCAGACTATTTGCATTTAAAGTAATTATTGATAGGTGAGAACTTACTCTTGCCATTTTGTTGTTTTCTGTTTTGTAGTTCCCTTGCTCCTTTCTCCTTCTCATTCCATCTTCCTTCATGATTTGGTGTTTTTTTGTTTGTTTTATTTTGGTTTGGTTTGGTTTTTGTAATGGTGTGCTTTTATTTCTTCATCTTTATTTTTGTGTGACTATTAGAAATTTTTCCTTGTAGTTACCATGAGGCTTACATAAAACATCTCATAATTGTAACAATCTATTTTAAGCTGATAACATCTGACCTTCAACTGCATATAAATTATGTTCACAAAATACTCTATGCTTTTAGTCCCCTCCCCTTCATTTTATGTTGTTGAAGTCACACTTTGCATCTTTTTACATTGTGCATCCATTAACAAATTATTGTAGCTATAGTTATTTTTAATCCTATTGTCTTTTAACTTTTATACTGGAGTTAAAATTTGTTTATGCACCAACATTACAGTATTGGAGTATTCTGAATTTGACTGTATATTTACATTTACCAGCCAGTTTTATACTTTCATATGTTTTTATGTTGTTTCTTAGTGTCTGTTCCTTTCAGTCTGAAGAATTATCTTCTAGCTTTTCTTCTAAGCCACGTCTAGAGGTGATAAACTCAGCTTTTATTTTTTGGTTAGGGATTGTCTTTACCTCTTTTTCATTTCTGAAGAAAAGTTTTGCTGAGTGTAGCATTTTTGTTTGCCAGTTTTTTTCTTTAAACACTTTGAATATATCACCCCACTCTCTCCTGGGGTTTCTGCTGAGAAATTAGCTGATAACCTTATAGGGGTTCCTTTATATGTAATAAGTCACTTTAATCTTGTTGCTTTCAAAATTTTCCCTTTGTCTTTGACTTAAAAAAAATTAAATTTATTTATTTTATTTTTGGATGCATTGGGTCTTCATTGCTTCATATGGGCTTTCTCTCATTGCAGCGAGTGGGGGTTACTCTTTGTTGTGGTGCGCATGCTTCTCATTGTGATGGCTTTTCTTATTGCAGAGCATGGACTCTAGTCACGCAGGCTTCAGTAGTTGTGGCACTTGGGCTCAGTAGTTGTGACTCATGGACTCTAGAGCACAGGCTCAGTAGTTGTGGTGCATGGGCTTTGTTGCTCTGTAGCATGTGGGATCTTCCCAGACTAGTGATTGAACCCATGTCCCCTGCATTGGAAGGCAGATTCTTAACCACTGCGCCACCAGGGAAGTCCCTGTTTTTAACTATTTGATTTTAATATATCTCAGGTTCTTCTTTATTTTGCTTGGGTTCCTTTGAATTTCACATACCTTCATGTCCATATCTATTCCAGATTTTGGAAGTCTTCAGGTATTATTTCTTTAAGAAATCTTTCTGCTTCTTTCTCTCTTTCTTCCTCTTCAGGGACTCTGACAAGGTAAATATTTGTTTGTTTGTTGACATCCCATAATTCACGTAGTCTTTCTTCATTCTTTTTTGTTCTTTTTGTTATTGTTCTTGTCATTGTCTAATTCCAAATGATCTGTCTTTGAGTTTGCTGATTTGTTTTATTCTGGTTTTACACAATCAAGACTCCTGTTGAAGCTCTCTGTTGAATTTTTCAGTTCTATCATTGTATTCTTTTTTTTTTTTTTTTTTTTTTTTGCGGTACATGGGCCTCTCACTGTTGTGGCCTCTCCCGTTGCGGAGCACAGGCTCTGGACGCGCAGGCTCAGTGGCCATGGCTCACAGGCCCAGCTGCTCCGCGGCATGTGGGATCTTCCAGGACTGGGGGGCATGAACCCGTGTCCCCTGCATCGGCAGGCAGACTCTCAACCACTGCAACACCAGTAGCCCAATGTAACATGCCATCTTTTTTTTTTTTTTGCAGTATGTGGGCCTCTCACTGCTGTGGCCCCTCCCATTGTGGAGCACAGGCTCCGGATGCACAGGCTCAGTGGCCATGGCTCACGGCCCCAGCCGCTCCGTGGCATGTGGGATCATTGTATTCTTTACTCCAAAATTGTGTGTGTGCATTTGCATGTGTGATTTTTGTTTCTTTATTAAACTTATTGTTTTGTTCATGCATTACTTTCTTGATTTTTTGTTTTCTACTCTGATGTAACTCACTGAGCTTTGATGATTATTTTGAATTCTTTGTAAAGCAATTTATAAATATCCACTTCGGAATCTGTTACTGGAGCTTTATTGGTTTCCTTTGTTTGAGTCTTCATGGTTTGTGTAGCCTGCATTGGGGTGTGCATTGGAAGGAGAAAACACTTTTTCAGTTTTTCCAGAGTGTTTTGGCAGGGAAATAAATCCTGTAGATTCCTTGTACTTATGGGATTACCCAGGGAATTGTAGGTAAATTGGGTTAGAGCCAGGTCATGTATTGCTGGGTCTGCAATAGTGTTTGTAGCTGGTGGGCCTGTTACAAGGTGCTCTGGCATGCATAGCTCCTGTCTTGTCCCTGGAAGATGGGACTGTCTCCAGGACCTTTTTCATAAGGTCTAGAACTGGGAAAAGGTTCCACAGTTGGATCCACAGATGGTGAATCTGTTACCAAGTGTATGGACAGCGATGGTTCCCAAGAGGTTCTTTGGAGAGCTTCAGCCATGTAACTGGGTTAGTCCCTGGGTAGGCAGGACTGGCATTGGACCATGACTGAGAGGGTTTGGAACTGAGTCCGAGGGCTGCATCATGATCCACAGCTGGAATTGAAGTTTGTATGCCTGACTCTGGAGGCATGATGAGGTGTCTCTTACCAGGTCCCTGGGCAGGTAGGACTACTCCCTTACCATATCTGATAAGAATGGGACTCAAGTTACAGGGCCATTTCAGACCATGGTGGGCTTACTTTTGAAGGCATAGATGGGTCTCCTGGTGGATCTCTGGGTGGACAGGATTGCTTGTGGATTATGGCAGGGAGGGGCTTGAGCTTATTCACAAAGTTGTTTCAAGATCTGTTGTGGATTAAGGTTGGTTGGCCTGCCACCAAGGGACACTAACTGGCATGTCCTCTGGTAGGTCACTGGGCTAGCTGGACTGCTTGGAGAATGTGGCTATAAGGATCTGGATCTGAGCCACAAGGCTGCTTCAGGGTCTACTGTCTGGCTAAATTTCACTGGCCTCCCTCCAGAGACATGAGAGGTGAATTTTCCAGTGGGTCCCTGGGCAGGTAGGACTGCTCATGGGAAGTGGCTGGCTGAGTTGGGGGGAGCTGGAGTTGAGTTACAGGGATGTTTCCCGATCTCCAAAAGTACAGATGGGTATGTTTCCATCTTATTCCCTGGAATGGCAGGACTTCTCATAGACTGCAGCTAGAAGGGGCTGGAGCTGAATTATAGGACTATTTCAGTATGTTTGGGGACAATAATTTGTGTGTCCCCTGCCAGATCCCTAGGCTGGCAGTACTGCTTGAAGACAATGGCTGACAGGGCTAGAGCTGGGTCATGGGTCATTTCAGGGTCCACAGGCAGGACCAAGGTCTGTGGGCTTATTGCCTGAGGCAAAGTCATGTGTGACGTTTCCTGGGTACCATGATATATGGTTATGGTGGCAGGACCAAAACCATATGGGGCTGAGCCCATTGAGGCATGGAGATGTTTTGGGTTCTGCAGTTGAGTCTACAGTTGAGTCTATAGTTGGCAAGTCAGCCTGCTGGGCATTGGCTTGTTTTCTCAACATGATCCTCCTTGATCTTGAACCCTATTGGTGTTTCACAATTTCCAACCTCAGTCCCAAAGCTCCCACAAAGTCACTTTTGTCTGTAAATGGCTGCCAAGTTACTGTTCTTGAGTGAGGATACAAACAGGGGACTTCCTATTCTGCCATCTTGCTGGCATTACTCTGTTTTGTCTATTATTGAAAATTTGGTTTTGAGGTCTCTAACTTTAATAATTGAATCATCTATTTTTCCTTTTAATTCTAGCAGTTTTTGCTTTGTGATTTTTGTGCTTTGTTGTTCAGTATATATGTTAATAATTGTTATGTCTTATAGCTTGATCGTTTTAAAATGCTCTTTGTTTTTAACAATAACTTTTGTTAAAGAATATTTTGTCCGAGCTGCTCCAGCTTTATTTTAGGTACAGTTTACATGATATATCTTTTTTTTTTTAATCCTTTTACTTTCAGTCTATTTGTGCTTTGACTCTAAAGTATATCTCTTGTACACAGAATATAGTTAATCATGGTTTTCCCCCCAATTTGGAAATCTCTGCCTTTTGATTGGAATGTTTATTCATTTTACATTGAATATAATTACTTATAAGGTAGGATTTATGACAGCCGATTTGCTATTAATTTTCTATGTCTTATGTGTTTTTCCCCCTGAATTTTTCCTTTATTCTTTTTTTTTTTGGTTAAATAGATATTTTTAACATCAATATAGCTTCATTTCCTCCCCTTATTTTGTGTTTTTATTGTCATATAAGTTACAAATATATAAATTACAAGACCATCAGCACAAATTTATAATTGAAATTATTTTTTTAATCAAATAGGAGAAGAAAAATGTTACAAAAAAACATTTATTTTTTATTTTTATATTTACATATGTAGTTTCAGCTAAGGTAACTAGTTAAAGTGCTCTTTATTTCTTCATGTGGATTTGGGTTACTCTCCTGTGTCTTTCTATTCCAGATGGAAGGAATCCCTTTAACATTTCTTGTAGAACAGATCTCATAGCAAGAAATTCTGTCTCTCTTTTTTTAATCTGGGAGTGGCTTAATTTCTGCCCTTTTAAATGATAGATTTTGTGGCTATAGAATTCTTGGTTGAGAATTTTTTCTTCCATCATTTTGAGTATGTCATCACATTGCCTTCTGGTCCACATGGCTTATTAGAAGTTAGTTTTTAAGCTTACTGAGGATCACGTGTACATGTTGAGCCATTTTTCTCTGTGTTTATCTTTCAACAGTATGACTATGATGCATCTGGGTCTGGATCTCTTTGAGTTTATCTTACTTGGAATTTGTTGATCTTCTTGGATGTGTAGATTAATGTTTTCATCAAGTTTGGAAAGGTTTTAGTTATTATGTTTTCAAATATTTCTCTTTCTATCTTCTCCTTCTAGGGCTTCAATTTATAAGTACATTGGTATGTTTGATGATGTCTCACAGTTTTCAGTAGCTTAGTTCACTTTATTATTTTTCCTTGTGCTCCTCATACTGGATAATCTCAACTAAGCTATCTTCAGGTTCATTCACTCTTTCTTCTGTTCACTAAGATCTTCTGTTGAAACCCTTCTTGTGTAATTTCAGTTTTAGTTATTTTATTTTTAAGTCCAGAATTTTCAAGTGGTCCTTTCTTATAATTTCTATCTCTTTATTGGTATTCTGTATTTGGTAAGATATAATTCTTATACTTCCCTTTAATTCTTTAGACATGCTTTACTTTAGTTCTTTGAATAGATTTTTAATAGCTAATTTAATGTCTGTGTCCATGAAGTCCAACATTTGGCCTTCCTCAAGGATACTTTCTATTGACTTCTTTCCTGTGTATGTGCCATGCTTTCTTGTTTCTTTGCATGCTTTGTAATTTTTTTTAATCATTAAAAACTGGACATTTTATATATAATGTGGCAACTCTGGAAACCAGATATCCTCAATTCCAAAAGTTTATTGTTGCAGTTGTTTGTTATTATTGCTGTTTGTCTTAAAAATGATTATCCTGGACTAATTCTGTAAAGTCTGTATTCCCAGCAATATGTGGACACTGAAGCTTCTGCTTGGTTATCTTAGTGGTCAGCTAATAATTAGACCAATATTACCTACAATGCCTCTAATCAATATGTCTCTTGCCCTTTGCTAAGAGGCTGTGTGTGTGTGTGTGTGTGTGTGTGTGTGTGTGTGTTGGGACTTACATTTAGTGTTCAGGTAGTTTACACCTCTTCCTTAGCCTTCACCTTTTGATTGCACAGACCCTCAAAGAAAGCCAGAGGCAATTGATTAGGTCCTTCTCAGGTGTTTCCTGGCATGCAGCTCTGCACATGTATGTAGCTTTCTAGATCAAAAAAGAATATTCAGAGCTTTTCAAAACATACTTTAAATATCTCATTCCCAAGATTTCCTTTTTTAGTTTTTTGGCCAGTCTCTTTGACCCAGTTCATATCAACACTTCAGGGACATGTCATACTCAGAAATTTCCATGGATTCCTTTTAACTAATGTTCTGGAATTGGGTTTACCTCACTGAGTGAGCTCTTAGTCCAAAAAAATACAAGTCCTGTAAATGACGCTTTTTCAGGGACCTTAGAGAGGTCAACTGGTAACAATTCTCTGAGGACAGGACATTTTTGGGATCCCCAAACCTGTTCTTCCTCCCTTGATGGCCGTTAGCCTACTATTTTCAAGCCTGCCACAGTGCTAGGGAGAGAGGTATTGGAAGTTGGAACATTAAAATGCTATAAAACTTGCTGTTCTTAGTGAAAGTCAGCCGGTTTTCTTGAATAAATGTTTTTTGACATTCTATAAGCCTTTGGTTAATTTCCAAAGTTCTGCAAAATTAATTCTGACCATTTTTGGTCATGGTTCTTGTTAACTTTACAGAGAAGCAGATTTTTTTTTGTTTTTTTTTGTTTTTTTGCGGTACGTGGGCCTCTCACTGTTGTGGCCTCTCCCGTTGCGGAGCAACAGGCTCTGGACGCGCAGGCTCAGCAGCCATGGCTCACGGGCCCAGCCGCTCCGCGGCATGTAGGACCTTCCCGGACCGGGGCATGAACCCGTGTCCCCTGCATTGGCAGGCGGACTCTTAACCACTGCACCACCAGGGAAGCCCAGGAGCAGATTTTTTGAAGGTTTTTTACTCTGACTTTCCAGAAGTGCTTTTCCTACATTGATTGAATTTTAAATGTTAAAACATCCTCGCAGTCCTTGGATAAACCCTACTTGGTCATGCAATATTTCTATATATTGTTGGATTTCATTTACTACAGTTTTGATTAGAATTTTTGCATTTATGCTCATGAGGAATATTTTTGTGTATTTTAAAAATTGCATGTTTTTTTTAAATCAAGGTAAAGTTGTTCATATAGAATGAGTAGAAAAGTGTTCTTTTAAATTTTATAGACAATTGTGTAGAGTTATTTTTTATTTCATGTGAAGTTTTATGGCCTGGAGTTTTCTTTGTGGAAAATATTTTAATTACAAGTTATTATTTCACTGAAGGAGGGTTATTCAGACTATCTATTTCTTCATGATTGAATTTTGGTAGTTTGTATCCTTCAATAAATTTTTCCATTTCATTTTTTAACTAAGCAGGATTCTATGGTCCCTTCCCAGGACAGGGTCCTCGCCCCATGTCCTCTGACTGCCTGTTGTTTGTAGAAAAACTGTAGTCTCCCAAGGCCTCCCATGAGTCACAAAGGTCTGGCTCAAGAATTAATGATTGAAAGGATGTGAACATGTAGTGACAAAAGTAGCAGTTGGGCTAGGAGAACTGCTAACAATTTAAACAGTAAATCAGCCATACGGCAGTCTCAGAATCTTCAGTTCCTCTCTGAAGTACCTAAACAGTATGTGATGCACATTTACTGAGTTGTTTTACTGATGCTAAAACCTCCACAAGTGGAAGAAATTAACAACTTGATGACCATGAGCACGTAACCTCCAGACTTACTAAAGTCTGAGGATTGATAATGTTAACACTTGTGACAACACACTGTTACCTCTTCATCAACTAATCGGAGGATTGCGCAAAAGCTGATCACACACACTGTGACTCATCTCCCTCACCTTGCTTTTAAAAATCCCTCCCTAAAACCCATCTGAGAATTGGGGTCTTTTGAGCATGAGCCATTTCTTTCTCCTTGCATGGCCCTTGCATTAAAATTATCTCTGCTCCAAGCTCTGATATTTTGATTTGTTTGTCCTCACTATGCTTTGAGTACATGAACTTGGGTTTGTCAAATTTATTGGCATACGTTTTTCATAAATTCCACTTATTAACATTTTAATATCCATAGAATCTCTAATGATGCCCCCTTTCTCACATTTCCAGATAATGGTATTTTCATCTCCCCCCCCCCTTAATCTGGCTATAATTTTGTCAATGTTATTCTTCTTCTCAATTGACCAGTTTTCAATTTCATTTATTTTTCTTTATACATATATTTATTTTCTATTTTATTGATTTTGCTCTTATCTGTATGGTTGCCTTTCTTTCTCTTACTCTGGGTTTAGTTTGCTCTTTTTAAAATGTCTTAAGGTGGAAAATAAAGTCATTGGTTTGAGATCTTTCTTCTTTTCTAATATAGGCATTTTAGTGCTATAAATTTCCCCCTAAATACAGCTTTAGGTGCATTCCACACATTTTGACATGCTATGTTTTAATCTTTTCCATTTCAAAATGCTGTATAATTTTCTTTGACCAATGAATATGTTAGAAATGCTAATTTCAATTTCTAATTATTTGGAGGATTTTCAAGAGATATTCTTTATTGATTTCTAATTCCATCACATTGTGGAATTAAATTAACATGGTATATATTAATTTAATTGTTTTAAATTTATTAAGACACAATTTATGGTCTTCCCAGCATATGAAGAATTCCAAAAGGCACATGGATGGAGCTGCTTATTTCTATTCTCTTATGTGCTGATACTAGTTGTAGCAATTCTATGCAAAAAAAGAGAATGGAAAAGCATGTGCATAGAGGCATTGTAAAATTACTGAGGAGGTCACCATACTGGTCCAATTTTTAAAGTGTTCTCTTCCTATGAATAGACATCCAGCTGGAACCTCTGACTAATGTCTGGAAATAATCTAGAATCCTCAGACAAGTATGCTTACCATTGATCTTGGTAAGGTAGCTCTTGACAAATTAGCATTTCTGTAACTGGGTTACATTCCTACAGAGTTATTATTTGTATTAACAAGACAGTAAATGCTTCAGCTTTAGTAAATGTTTCAGCTTTAGTTTATTGAAGCTAGCAATTTGGAAACTGCATAAACTTCTGCAGAACAACTTCTCTCTATGGGGATGGCACAGTTTGGAATACGGTAATGTTGACACATGCAAAAATTAGAACAGAATAAATAATGTGGCAGAAATCAATTTTCAATATTTATCACTTAGATTATTGGAGCAAAAAGCAATCAACACCACAACAACATCCCATATAAGCTTGCTGTTAGCAACTTTATCTTTTCTCACTATCCTAAGCAATATTTGTTCACATTGGAACAATACTGTTATTGCCAAGTGCTGATCTACTGATTGTATCACTCGATCTAATTATATTTTTACTTGATCTGCACTTACAATTTTTTAATTAATTTTCTTTCTCCTGTAATATAGTTTTAAAAACTTTTACTTTTTCTATTTAGGGACAACACCCATATTTCTAATCTGCAAAAATTTAGCCAAACTCTCTGTATGGAATCATATTAATGCTTTCCTGCCATATGTGCTTTTCCATTTTTCTTAGACCTGCTTAGCCAAACCAAGAGCGTCACTAACTTACACTCCAATCTTTATTCAATCATGCCCACTTTGCCACAGTCTCTCAATCTAATTACCATTTTTTGTAAGTAAATAATAAGTTTACCACATAACTAAAGCTGGCCTGGAGAAATGACCTTGGATTTATCTTCACACAAATAGTATACTTAGAAAATACTGACAAGATAACCTGTGAATATTGAGGGCAAGGAGACTTTAACCTATGTTTATTGGAAATGCTTGATTTGTGGGCACATCCCAGAGTTAGGTAAGCCATGTTTGATATGTAAGTTTAAGTCGACATGACCCTAGCCTTATACATACAAAGCACACTGACAAACAGATGTTCTTGTTTCTCTGTGTCAAGTTCACAAACACACTCATACATACATAAACATACATCTAGGCTCTCATCTGAATAAACCACACAATGTTTATAGGGTGGTTGGTGCAAAATAAGAGTGTTTCAGTAGCTATTAGACTTTCAATGAAATGATAATAATTTTCAAGATTTACCACTAGATTAAAATTCTTTGTATTCTGTGTCATTAATCTACTACTTTAACATGACACCATAACTTATAGCTTTATATTTATTTTCTTATTTGTTCATTCTCAAGCATGAATTGCCAGCACAAAGGACAAAGAAATGAAAAGAAAAATCCATATACCAAATATAAATATTCTCAAGTTATCTGGAAATAAACACATGTAGTACCAGAATCTTAAAATTTCTTACTAGGAAGCTATCCTGAATAATTTCTTCATGTTAACACTCTTTTAAATACAGTGTAATCAATTTTGCCCTCTCATTGTCATCTTAAATTAATTATCAGAATTTATTATTATAAATAAAACCTTGTATGATTTATCTAAACAATAGCTTTTTCAGAACATCTGAACTTTAGTATACAAATTTTGTTTCGAAATTAATAATAGTATTCAAGTGATTGGAATTGAAAGGTTATCATGGCATGGCTGTGAGTATTTAACGTTACTGCAATGTTTGATTTACTGAAATATCTGTGTTTAAAAGAGGACTTCTTGACTTATCCTAAAGACATCAATTGTTAGTCCCCAAATAACACATTATTTGGTAGACAATATTCCTAGGAAATTTATTAGCTAATATTTGGTCTATTTTGATGGGATATTTTAAACTTTCTACTAAAATATATGTGTAGAAAAGAGCATGCAGTATAATTGTACAGCTTAATTAATTTGCCATCCAAACAACACAGCAACTAATCAACACACACAGGTTGTAATACAAATATTACAAGCATTCCAAAAACAACCCAGGTGCCTTATTCCCATGACAATCTCCTACATGACTTTCAATGACTAACTCATTTTCAGATCATAGGTTAGTAAATACACATCAGATATGGATGTGGCAATTTCAAAATGGAAATAACTGGCAAGTATAAAATACTGCATCCACAATGATATAATTACATGCTAATGTAATAATCAGTGAAAATGGAATATTCACTAAATTCTGCCACCCTCTGGGCCATTACAGAGATACAAAATTATTCCAAAGTAATAAAATCTATTCAAAGTATTTTTTATCATATGGAATCAAGTTAGAAATCAGTAATAAAAATCGATAGAAAAAGTCCAGCTGTTTGGAAATTAAGCAATGTCCTTCTAAATAATCCATAATTCAAAAATAAATCAATATGAAATTAGAAAATACATTTATGTGAGTAATAAGAGGATGAAGAATACCAAACTTGTGCTCTTGTGACTTATAAGGAAGTTTAGAGTAAAAAGCAATATATGAGAATTGAAGAAGGCTGAAAATCAATAGATTATATATCACAAGAGCTAGATCAAGGAGTCTGAATCAAGCTCCATAAGAGTAAAGAAAAATTAATGAGATTAAGGGCAGAAAAACACCAAAATAGAAAGCAGACAGGCAATAGGAAATATTAACAAATATTAGTAATTTGAAATAGTTAGTATGATTGAAACCCTCCTGGCAAGATTAATCAAGAATTAGAGATAACACAAAATGCTAAATCTAAAAGACATACTGCTATTTTAAAAATAACATACCTAAAAAATAAAGACATACAAAATAAGAAGAGCATATTACTAACACACAACAATGAATTTGATGTTTCAAATAAAATGTTCATCTGATTAGTAAGAATCTTGTGCAAATGATGTAGTCACAAAGAGAAAAAAATTATACAGTTCATTTTTATAAACTTAAAAAAAATAAAGTACACTTTTCAGAAGGAGCAGCATTTGGGGAGAAGAGGTTAGAGCTGGTCATAAGGAAGTGTTCTATTATGCCAGTCCTATTCTGCTTCTGTGTCTGAATCCTGTACTATTGTAGAGTAATAATATGGGCAATTTACTGAATATATATTATGCATCAATATAATGTTATACTCTTTGGATTGAGACAGTATCCCTAACTTCATGGCTCTGTGAATCTACTAATAGTAACAACAAATATGCAAATAAGTGTTTGTGAAAAGACATTTTTAAAAGTAAAAACATGTCACATTATTCATGCTATTCATATGCTTGCTCAAAAGTTTGTTAATAATCGAGGTTCTAGAGTTCATTTCAATATCTGGCTAAACCAATTTCCTTTTTTGATCTATGACTATTTTTTAAGTTATTATCAACTCTTTAGAATTATCTTCTATGGTTCTATAGAATAAATATAAATAAACAATACATAATAAATATAAACATAAGTACTTCTTGATAGAATCTGTGACCGAACTTTGTCAAGAAAAATGTTTACCTATCCTTAGGGCATTAATCTCAAAGTACCAGGTAACACATAATCTTCAACATAGCTTGCCAGGAAATATATAGACCACTCTTTTTAGTGATGCATATTTCAACTTTCAGGAATAATGATGCCATATATGATATTTCATATTTCTCCATTTGATATCTCTAACATAATACCTTTTCTTTTTAGCCCAACACAGTATTGAAAACTGAACTATTTTGGGTTTCAAAAGAATATGGCAACATTTATTGTATAAAAACTTCATGGTCTTAAAGAGATCTAACAAAATTTCACATACAACTTTCCATGTTGCAAAAATGAGAAACAACTAATTTATGCCAATCCACAAAGATTAAAGTAGAAACAAAAATGTAATGCAGTGTGACCACAAATGCCTATGAATAATTGAGTCTGCATCCTGAAATCCCAACAATAAAACAGATGAGGAAAATCTGATAATATTTTGGAAGACTCCAATTTTACTACAATAGTTTTTTGATCCACTATGAAATTACCAAAAATTCTCTAAAATTCTACATTTTTCCATCAAAGCAGAAAAGAGTTAAAATGAAAGAAGAAATTATAAAGATTCAATAATGTAAGTGACCTTAGTGAGGGTCTCAAAGAGAAAAAGGACACATCATCAAAATATTCTCAAATAAGCCTCTAAAAAGATAAACAGAGACCTCAGGACCTGACACAGAGCGTATGAAATATGAATTTCAAATAGCTACTCACCCCTGTCCTCTGAATTGGAAGACCTGATTCCAGTCCTTCTATTTCAGCAAAACATAACAAAAAGAAAAGCAGAGTCTTAGAAAATATTCAGTAATAAAAATAACAAAGAACTAAAATTTGGTACCATTACCATTATTTACTGTACACATGCAGTGTTCCCTTCTTTTAGTTCAACATTACTGAGACTTTCAGTACCCATCAGAGTTGCTTGTCCCCTTCTTAATTCAATTCTTTTCATTTTCTAATTCATTACACAAGAACATATTTCCCATATACATGTATATATACTCATATTTGTGACTCTGTTCAAAGTGAGCAAAATAAAGCAAAATGGATCACTGATCATAAAGATGCATACTGCCTTATAAGATAGGACACTAATGCCCTTTTCTGTGAGAAAGAAAAAAGCATGCTAACAGTGGCATTATGTTGTTACTCAGGGGTCACCAAATAGAGCCAGGCTCTGAGAGTCTTATTTGTCTTATTAGAGGGGCATTCATATGGACCTCAGATTGACATCTGGAATGAGTCCTTCAGCATCCTCAGACAGTTGTGCTCATCATTGATCCAGACAAGCACCCTCCCAACAAATAAGCATTTCCACAGCCAGGCTTCTTTCCTTCAGGCTTATCTACTGCACTATGAATAAAGAACAGTACATGGTAGAGTAGACATTTTATTTAGTACCTGAATAATGGAATTCTTATATATATAACTGGAAAAAAAGTGACCTTGGATTGTTCTAATAAAATTAGATAAAATCTATTGGGAAAACACAGAAAAAACTTAATCAACTAAAAATTTGAAGAGTAATTGTGTAGCAAAATTATATGTAGTATAATTACCATACAAATATAAGTAGAAGCATCTATGTTCTGAATGTTCCAGATATAGATTAAAAATATCAATGTTTAGCACACTTGCATTTAACTACAAGATTATTGTCATTCAATACAAAATAGTGAAAAAAGAAATTACGGCAATGACTCTCCAAAATTATTCAGGTTACTTTTTAAAAACGTTTTAAAAAGGGAAGAAACAATAATGAGAATTCCTTGACCCATGCAGAGACATTCACAAGAAAAAATATATCTATCATAAAAATATTCTTCCTTGAGTCTCTGAATGATCTCATATTGACTACTGACATCACTAGTCATAAAACACATAAGAATTTTGAATGTACCAGAGTAGCTGCTCACTTTTCTTCCCTGAAAATAACTTGTTCACTTGAAAAAACAGTAACTTGTTCTAGTTTTGACCTGCAGCAAAACATCACAAAGAAAATAGATCAGACCATACAATGAATTAAATTAATTAAAAATAAAGCATAACATTGGTTCCATTTTAATTAATCATATAGGCTTTCCTTGCCACAAACATCACAGTTGCTTCATCCATTGTCACCCTTGCCATTTCATTTATCCACTTGTTTCCTCTCTGAGTTTTTTACTTTTTGCAAATTGCCTATAATCCTCTGTACTGAACTATGCAAATAAGTGACACAGCAGTTATCTCAAATGGAAAATTCTAAAGTTGTATTCCATCCAATAAAGGCTTTATAAATACCTTATGATGTAAAAGTACCTCTGATTTAAAAATGCAAGACACATGGTAAGAGTATTGTGTGATTATTGAGGAGGTTAAAAATTAAGCCAGTTCTGAGAGTGTTGTCTTATTAGAAGGCCACTCAGAGGTATCTCAGTAACCTTGATACTTATGCTCATCCTTGATCCAGACAGGACAACTACCAACAAAAAAGCGTTCCTTACACACACTAATGCTCTTGACAATTTACCACTTTCATCAAACTTATAGTGGAAAATGGCACAGGTAGACATTTGACTTGATTTTAGTAACACTGGTTATAATGGCAACTCAGGAAGCTTCCCAGTATTCTTCTGTCTAGAATGATACGTGAAGTGATATTGCACTGGGGCAATTTTCAATGCTGATATATTTATCCAGTATGATAGAAACAAAGACACAGTAGTTAACTGTGAACTTGGGTAATATCACTTAAAAGATTATTAAAGTATGCAAAATATACAATGTGATACTCCTTCTATCCAATAGATCTATACCCGCTAGCCACAGAATATATGTGTTCATGTAGAAACCATAGGATAAAAAAACCCCACAAAACAACCAGGAAACAATTAACAAAGTGGCAATAAGTACATAACTATCAATAATTACTTTAATTGTAATAGACTGAATGTTCCACTCAAAAGACATAGAATGGCACCGAGTAGATACAAAAACAAGACCCATATATATGCTGCCTACAAGAGACTCATTGCACATCTAAAGATACACACAGACTGAAAATGAGGAATGAAAAAATGTATTCAATGCAAATGGAAACGAAATCTGGAGTAGCAATACTTGTATCAGACAAAATAGACAATAAAACAAAGACTGTAACAAGAAACAAAGAAGGACATTATATAATGATTAAGTGATCAACCTAGTAATAAGTTATAACAATTGAAAATATCTATGCACATGACATAGGACCATCTAAATACATAAAGCATATATTAATGAACATAAAGAAAGAAACTGACAGTAACATAATAATAGTACAGGACTTTAACACCGCACTTACCTCAATGGACAGATCAACCATAAAGAAAATCAATAAGGAAACACTAAGCTTAAATGAAACATTAGATCAGGTGGCCTTAATAGATATATGTAGAACAGTCCATACAAAAGCAACAGAATAAACATTATTTTCAAATGCACATGGAACATTCTGCAGGATAGATCACATGCTAGGCCACAAAACAAGTCTCAATAAATTTAAGAAAATTGAAATCAGATCAAGCATTTTTTGCAGCCACAGTGATATGACACTAGAAATCAATTACAAGAAAAAGTAGCAAAAAATGCAAAAACATGGAGTCTAAACAATATGCTACTAAATAGCCAAAGAGGTACTAAAAATATACCTGGAGACAAATGAAAACAGAAACACAATTTTCCAAAATCTTTGCAGCAAAAGCAGTTCTAAGAGGGAAGTTTATAGTAGGCTATACAAACCTACTTTAGAAAACTAACAAACAAATCTCAAAGAGTATAACCTTACACCTAAAGGAACCAGAAAAAGAGCAAACAAACCCAAAAGTTATTAAAAGAAATAATAACATAAGAGCAGAAATAAAAAAACATAGAGGCTAAGAAACAATAAAAATTCAATGAGACCAAGAATCATCAAGAAAGAAAGAGAGCAGACCCAAATAAATAAAATCAGTAATAAAAAGGAAAAGTTACAATCAGCACCACAGAAATACAAAAGGTCATAGAGATTACTATGAACAACTATACATCAATAAAGTGGAAAACCTAGAAGAAATGAATAAATTTCTAAAAACATACAAACTGCCAAGATTGAATCAGAAAAAATAGAAAGTATAAACACCCAATTACCAGTAATAAAATTAAATCATTAATGTTAAAACTCCTAATAGGGGCTTCCCTGGTGGCGCAGTGGTTGAGAGTCCGCCTGCCGATGCAGGGAACACGGGTTCGTGCCCTGGTCTGGGAAGATCCCACATGCCGCGGAGGGGCTGGGCCCGTGAGCCATGGCCGCTGAGCCTGCATATCCGGAGCCTGTGCTCTGCAATGGGAGAGACCACAACAGAAAGAGGCCCGCGGACTGCAAAAAAGAAAAAAAAAAAAAAAAAAAAAAAAAAAAAAAAAAAAACTCCTAACAAACAAAAGTCAAGGACTAGATGGCTTCACAGGTGAATTCTACTAAACATTTAAAGAAAAGTTAATCCTCATCCTTCTCAAACTATTTCAAAAAATTGAAGAGGAAAATATATTTTCAAACCCATTCCACAAGGCCAGCATCACCTTGATACCAAAATCAGACAAAGACAATATAAAAAAAGGAAAATTATAAGTCAATATAACTGATGAACATAGATGTAAAAGTTCCCAAAAATATATTAGCAAACTGATTTCAACAATACACCAAAAGGATCACACTTGACCATAATCAAGTGGGATTTATCCCAGGGATGTAAGGATGGTTCAATATTAACAAATCAATCAATGTGATACTCCTCATTATCAAATTGAGGAATAAAAATCATATGACCTTCTCAATAGATACAGAGAAAGCTTTTGACAAAATTCAATGTCTATTTAATATAAAATACCAACAAATTAGGTATAGAGGGAACATAACATAATAAAGGCCATTTATGACAAACCCACAGCCAACATCTTATTCAATGGTGAAAAACTAAAATCATCATCTCTAAGATAAGGAGCAAGGTAGGGATGCCCATTCTTACCACTTTTATTTAGCATAATATTGGAATATCTAGCCACAGCAATCAGACAAAAAAAAAAACAACGAAATTAAATTGGAAAGAAGTAAATCTGTCACTGTTTGTAGATGACAGGGTACTATATATAAAACATCCTAGGGGTCTTCCCTGGTGGCGCAGTGGTTGGGAGTCCACCTGCCGATGAAGGGGATGCGGGTTCCTGCCCCAGTCTGGGAAGATCCCACATGCCGCGGAGTGGCTGGGCCTGTGAGCCATGGCCTCTGAGCCTGCGTATCCGGAGCCTGTGCTCTGCAATGGGAGAGACCACAACAATGAGAGGCCCACATACAGAAAAAAAAAAAAGTCCTAAAGATTCCACCAAACAACTACTAGAACTCTTCTATGACTTCAATAAAGTTGAAGGATACAAAATTTGCACACACAAATCTGTTGTACTTATATACACTGATAAAAAACTATCAGAAAGAGAAATTATGAAAACAGTCATTTACAATTGCATCAAAAAAATAACATACCCAGGCAAAAATCTAACCACAGAAGTAAAAGATTTGTACTAAAAAATCTATAAGACATTGATGAAAAATGTTGAAGATAACATAAATAAATGGAAGTATACTCCATGCTTATAGATTGGAAGAATTAATATGTTTTAAATGACCATAGTACCCAAGCCAAACTTAAATTCAATTCAATCCCTATCAAAATACCAATGGCATTTTTTACAGAACAAGAAGAAATAATTCTAAAATTTTATTAAAAACTTAAAAAAAGCCAAAACAATCTTTAGAAAAAGAACAAAGCTAGAAGTATCATGGTACCTAATTTAAAACTATAATACAGTAATCAAAACAGTATGGTACTTGCACAAAAACAGACACAGAGGTCAATTGAACAAAATACAGAGCCCAGAAATAAGCCCTTGCTTATATGATCAATTAATCTACAACAAAGAAAGAAAGAATATACAGGGGAGGAAAAGACAGCCTCTTCAATAAATGTTTTTTGGAAAACCAGACAGCTACATGCAAAAGAATAAAAATGGACCACTTCCTCACATCATATACAAAAATAAACTCAAAATTAATTAAAGACTTAAATGTAAGAGCACAAACCATAAAACTCCTAGAAGAAAACCTAGACAGTACATTCTTTGACATCATTCTTAACAATTTTTTTTTGGATTTGTCTCAGGCAAGGTATAAAAAGCAAAAAAAAAAAGGTGGGTGGGACTACATTAAACTAAAACCTTTTGCATAGTGAAGAGAACTATCAACACAATGAAAAGGCAGCCTAATAAATGGTAGAAGATATTTTCAAATGATATATCTGATAAGAAATTAATATCCAAAGTATGTAACAAACTCATACAACTGAACATCAAAAAACACAAACCACCCAATTAAAAAACGAGCAGAGGACCTGAACAGCCATTTTTCCAAAGAAAATATACAGATGGACAACAGATACATAAAAAATGCTCAACATTACTAAACATCAGGGAAATGCAATTAAAAAACATGAGATACAACCTCACACCTATCAGAATGACATTAAATAATCAGAAAGACAACAAATAAGTGTTGGTGAGTATGTGGTGAAAAGTGAACTCTTGGGATTTCCCTGGTGGCACAGTGGTTAAGAATCTGCCTGCCAATGCAGGCGACATGGGTTTGAGACCTGGTCTGGGAAGATCCTACATGCAGTGGAGCAGTTAAGTCTGTGCACCAGCACTACTGAGCCTGTGCTCTAGAGCCCATGAGCCACAACTACTGAGCCTGTGTGCCACAACTACTGAAACATGCACACTTAGAGCCTGTGCTCTGCAACAAGAGAAGACAATTCAATGAGAAGCCTGTGCACCACAGCGAAGAGTAGCCCATGCTTACCGTAACTAGAGAAAGCCTGTGCCCAGCAATAAAAACCTAATGCAGCCCCAAAATAAAGAAATTTATTTTTAAAAAATCATTGAAAAAAATAAAGTGAACTCTCATGCACTGTTGGTGGGATTGCAAATTGGGGCAGCCACTATGGAAAACAGTATGGAGGTTCTTCAAGATATTTAAAATACAACTGTTATATAATCCAGCAATTTAACTTCCGAGTATTTACACAAAGAAAAAGAAAACTCTAATTCAAAAAAATATAGATGTACCCCAATATTTATTGCAGCATTATTTATATAGCCAAGATGTGGAAACAGTCTAAGTGTCCATTGATAGGTGAATGAATAAAAACAATATGGTGTATGTATGCAATGTAATATTATTCATCCATAAAAATAATGAAATCTTGACATTTATGAAAACATGGATGGACCTATAGGGCATTATGCTAAGTGAATTAAGTCAAATAGATAAAGACAAATACCATATGATCTCAATTATCTTTGGACCCAATTAACAATACAAACAAAAAACCAAAATAAAAACAGACTCACAGATACAGAGAAAAAAAATGGGTGGTTTCCAGAGGGATGATGGGTGGGGGATGGGCAAAATAGGTGAAGGGAATTAAGAGGTATAAATTTTCAATTATAAACTAAATAAACTACTGGAATGTAGTACATAGCATAAGGAATATGGTCAATAACATTGTAAAAAATTTATATGAGGACAAATGGTTATTAGATTTACTGTGATCATTTCATAATGTATGTAATAAATGTCAAATGACTGTTAGTACACCCAATAATATACATCAATTGTATTTCAACAAAAAATAAAATATATTAAAAGCTACAGTGACACCATTTTATGTAAGGGACTTGAGCATCCCAGGATTCTATTGTCCTCATGGGTACTGGAAAAAATCCCCTGTGGGCACTGAGGGGCAACTGTACTTACTGCTTTGAAGCTAGCATGGTTGCTGAATACTTATTCAGAAAATATCTTCACAGGAGTAGAATGGCTATTCAAGGGCTGAGCTGCCCAGTTCAGTATTTCAGATGTCTCATGTGGTGAGAGCTGAACTGACCTGAGGGAGCCAGCAGCCTGGATGCAAGGCTGATGGTGGAGTAGAAGGACCTGATCTCACCTACTCTCATGAAAACACCAAAATCACAACAAACTGCTGAACAACGATTGACAAAAAAAACTGGAACCTAGAGAAAGGATATTCTACTTCTGAAGAGGAAGCCACAACAATATGGTAGGACAGGCACATTCATGATGCAATCAAATCCCATAGCCACCAGGTGGGTGATGCACAAACTGGAAAATAATTATACTGAAGGTGTTCTCCCACAAGAGTGAGAGTTCTGAGCCCAACATCAGGCTCCCTAGTCTGGGGTCTGGCAACAGGTGAAGGAGCCCCCACAGCATTTGGCTTTGGAGGCCAGTGGGGCTTGATTGCAGGAACTCCACAGGTCTTGGGGAAACAGAAACTACACTCTTGGAGGGTGCACATAAACTCTTGTGTACACCAGGACCAGGGGAAAAAGGAGTGACTTCAGAGGAGCCTGGGCCAGACCTACATGCTGGACTTGGAGGGTCTCCTGAGGAGGCCTGAGGTGACTGTGGCTCACTAAGGTGACAAGGACACTGGTGGTGGAAATACTTGGGAGTACTCATTGGCATGAGCTGTTCTAGAGGCCATTTAGTTGCCAAGACGTGGCCCCACACAGGAGCCCTTAGGATCCAGTGCCAGGATGCCTCAGGCCAAACAACGAACAGGGCCAGAACACAGCTCCACCCATTAGCAGATAGGCTACTTAGAGTCTTTCTGAGGCCACAGCCACCACTAAACACACACCTTGTCATGGCCCTGTCCACCAGAAAGACAAAACCCAGCTTCACCCACCAGAGGGAAGGTACCAGTCCCTCTCACCAGGTAGCCTGAACAAGCCTCATCCACAAGGGGGCAGGCACCAGAAGCAAGAGGAACTACAACCTTGCAGCCTGCAGATTAGTTAGACAAAATAAGATGGCAGAGGAATATGTTCCAGATGAAGGAACAAGATAAAACTCCAGAGGAACAACTAAGTGAAGGGGAGATAGGCAATTTACCTGAAAAAGAATTCAGACTAATGATAATAAAGATGATCCAAGATATCAGAAAAAGAATAGAGGCATGGACTGAGAAGATACAATAAATGTTTAATGAAGAGCTAGAATATATAAAGAAAAAATAGAGATGAACAATAAAATAATTGAAATGAAAAATACACCAGAAGGAATCAATAGCAGAATAAATGAGACAGAAGAACAGATAAATGAGCTGGAAGACAGAAAGGTGGAAATCACTGCTGCAGAACAGAATAAAGAAAAAAGAGCAAAGAGAAATAAGGACAGTTTAAGAGGCCTCTGGGACAACATTAAATGCACCAACACTCACATTATATGGGTCCCAGAAGGAGAAGAGAGAGAGAAAGGGCCTGAGAAAATACTTGAAGAGATAATAGCTGAAAATTTCCCTAACAAGGGAAAGACAACAATCACCCAATTCCAGCAAGTGCAGAGAGTCCCAGGCAGGATAAACCCAAGGAGGAACATGTGGAGACACATATTAATCAAACTGTAAAAAATATATACACAAAGAGAAGATATTAAAAGTAACAAGGGAAAAACAACAAATAACATACAAGGGAATTCCCATACGGTTATTAGCTGACATTTTAGCAGAAACTCTGCAGGCCAGAAGGGAGTGGCATGATATATTTCAAGTGATAAAAGGGAAAAACCTACAACAAAAAATACTTTACCATCAAAGCCCTCATTCAGATTCAACAGAGAAATCAAAAGATTTACAGACAAGCAAATACCAAGAGAATTCAGCACCAGCAAACCAGCTTTACAACAAATGCTAAAGGAAGTTCTCTAGGTGGAAAAAAAAAGGTCACAACTAGAAACAAAAAAATTGCAAATGGTAAAGCTCACTGGTAAAGGCAAAGAAAAAGTAAAGGTAGGAAATCACATACAAACATGATATCAAAATGAGCAATTATGAGGAGTGTACAAATGCAGGATATTGAAAATACGTTGGAAATTAAAAGACCAGCAATTTAAAACAATCTTGTATATATATAGACTGCTATATCAAAACCTCGTGGTAATGACAAACCAAAAAACTACAATAGATACACACACTAAAGAAAAAGGAATCCAAATACAACATTAAATATAGTCATCAAATAGAAGAGAAAGGAACAAAAGAGGAAGAGAAGAAAAAAACCCTACAAAAACAAATCCAAAACAATAAACAAAATGGCATTATGAACAAACATATCAGTAATTGTCTTAAATGTAAATGGATTAAATGCTCCAACCAAAAGACACAAACTGGCTGAATGGACACAAGAACAAGACCTGTATATATGCTGTCTACAAGAAATCCACTTCAGATCTAGGAACACATACAGACTGAAAGTGAGGGAATGGAAAAAGTTATTCCATGCAAATGGAAATCAAAAGAAAGATGCCATAGCAATACTCATATCAGATAAAATAGGCTTAAAGACTGTTACAAGAGACAAAGAAGGACACTATATAATGACCAAGGGATCAATCCAAGAAGACTATATAACATTTGTAAATATATATGCACCCAACATAGGAGCACCTCAATATATAAGGCAAATGCTAACAGCCATAAAAAGAGAAATTGGCAATAACACAATAATAGTGGGGGACTTTAACATCCCCCCTTACATCAATGGACAGACCATCCAGACAGAAAAGCAATAAGGAAACATAGGCATTAAGTGACACATTATACACTTAATTGATATTTATAGAGCATTCCATCCAAGCAGAAAACACATTCTTTTCAAGTGCACATGGAACATTCTCCAGGATAGATAATATCTTGGGCCAAAATTTGAGCCTCAGTAAATTTAGGAAAATTGAAATCATAACGAGTATCTTTTCCTCCCACAATGCTATGAGATTAGAGATCAAGTACAAGAAAAAAACCTGTAAAAACCACAAATATTTGGAGGCTAAAAATATGTTACTAAACAACCAATGGATCACTGAAGAAATCAAAGAGGAAATCAAAAAATACCTAGAGGCAAACAAAAAAGAAAACACCACGATCCAAAACCTATGGGACACAGCAAAAGCATTTCTAACAGAGAAGTTTATAGCAATACAATCTAACCTCAGGAAACAAGAAAAATCCCACATGAATTATGTAACCTTACACCTAAAGCAACTAGAGAAAAAATAACAAACAAAACTCAGAGTTAGTAGACGGAAAGAAATCATAAAGATCAGAGCAGAAATAATTGAAATAGAGCCAAGGAAACAGTAGCAAAGATCAATGAAACTAAAATCTGGTTCTTTGAGAAGATAAACAAAATTGATAAACCTTTAGCCAGGCTCATTAAGAAAAAGGGGGAGAGGATTCAAATCAATAAAATTAGGAAGGAGAAAGGAGAAGTTACACCTGACACTACAGAAATACAGAGGATCATAAGAGACTACTACAAGCAAATATACACCAATAAAATGGAGAACCTAGAAGAAATAGACAAATTCTTCAAAAGGTACAACCTTCCAAGACTGAATCAGGAAGAAATAGAAAATATAAAAGGACCAATCACAAGTACTGAAATTGAAACTGTGATGAAAAATCTTCCAACAAACAAAAGTCCAGGGCCAGAGAGTTTCATGGCGAATTCTATAAAACTTTTACAGAAGAGTTAACATCTATCCTTCTGAAACTCTTCCAAAAAATTGCAGAGGAAAGAACTCCCATGCTCATTCTACGAGGCCACCATCACCCTGATACAAAAGCCAGACAAGGATACCCCAAAAAAAGAAAATTATAGACCAAATCACCAAGGAACATAGATGCAAAAATCCTCAACAAAAATACTAGCAAACCAAATCCAACAATACATAATAAAGGATCATACACCATGATCAAGTGGGATGTTTCCAAGGCATTCAAGAATTTTTCAATATCCACAAATCCACAGCTTTCAAAAGAAAGCTGGAGTAGCAATACTCATATCAGACAAAATAGACTTTAAAATAAAGACTGTTACAAGAGACAAAGAAGGACACTACATAATGATCAAGAGATCACTCCATCAATCAGTGTGATGCACCACATTAACAAATTGAAGGAAAAAACCATATGATCATCTCAATAGAAGTAAAAATATAATTTGACAAAGTTCAACACCCATTTATGATAATAACTCTCCAGAAAGTGGACAGAGAGGGAACTTACCTCAACATAATAAAGGCCATATATGACAAACTTATAGCTAACATCATACTTAATGGTGAAAAGCTGAAAGCATTTCCAGTAAGATCAGTAACAAGACAAAGATGTCCACTCTCACCAATTTTATTCAACATAGTTTTGGAAGTCATAGCCATGGCAATCAGAGAAGAAAAAGAAATAATTGAAAAGAAGAAGTAAATCTGTCACTGCTTGCATATGCATGACACTATACATAGAAAAATCCAAAAGATGTTAGCAGAAAACTACTAGTGCTCATCAATGAATTCAGTAAAGTTGCAGGATACAAAATTAACACACTGAAATTTGTTGCATTTCTATACACTAGCAAGGAATGATGAGAAATTAAGGAAGCAATCCCCTTTACCACTGCATCAAAAAGAATAAAATACCTAGGAATAAACCTATCTAAGGAGGCAAAAGGCCTGTATTCAGAAAAATATATGATGCTGATAAAAGAAATCGAAGATGACACACACAGGTGGAAAGATATACCATGTTCTTGGATTGGAAGAATCAATATTGTCAAAATGACTATACTACCCAAGGTAATTTACAGATTCAATGTAATCCTTATCAAATTACCCATGACATTTTTTCCAGATCTAGAACAAAAAAAATCTTAAAATTTGTATGGAAACATAAAAGACTCAAATATCCAAAGCAATCTTGAAAAATAAAAAAGGAGCTGGAGGAATCAGCCTCCCTGACTTCAGACTATACTACAAAGCTACAGTAATCAAAACAGTTTTGTACTGGCACAAAGACAGACTTACAAATCAATGGAACAGGATAGAAAGCCCAGAAATAAACCCATACACCTATGGTCAACTTATCTATGCCAAAGTAGGCAAGACTATACAATGGAGAAAAGCCAGCCTCTTCAATAAGTGGTGCCAGACAGTTACATGTAAAAGAGTGAAATCAGAACATTCTCTAACACCATACACAAAAATAAACTCAAAATGGATTAAACACCTAAATGTATGATAAGATACTATAAAACTCTTAGAGGGAAATATAGGCAGAACATACTTTGACATAAATTGCAGCAATATCTTTTGTGATCCATCACCAGAGTAATGAAAATAAAAACAAAAATAAAAAAATAAGACCTAATTAAGCATAAATGCTTTTTCACAGCAAGGGAAACCATAAACAAAATGAAAAGACAATCCACAGAATGGGAGAAAATATTTGCAAATGATGCAACTGACAAGGGTTTAGTTTCCAAAATATACAAACAGCTCAGGCAGCTCAATATAAAAAAACAAAAAACACAATAACACAAATGGGCTGAAGATATAAATAGACATTTCTCCAAAGAAGACATACAGATGGCCAAAAAGCACGTGAAAAAATGCTCAACATTGCTAATTATTACAGAAATACAAATTAAAACTACAGTGAAGTATCACTCCACACCAGTTAGAAAAGCCTTCATGAAAATGTCTATTAACAATAAATGCTAGAGAGGGTGTGGAGAAACGGGAATCCTCCTACACTGTTGGTAGGAATGTAAATTGGTATGGCCATAAAAAAGTATGAAATAATGCCACTTTCAGCAACATGGATGAACTTATTTACAAAACAGAAACAGGCTCACAGACTTAGAAAACAAACTTATGCTTACCAATGGGGAAAGGTGGGGGGAGGGATAAATTAAGAGTTTGGGATTAACAGATACACTCACTACTCTATATAAAATAGATAATAAACAAGACTTACTGTATAACACAGGGAACTCTACTCAATACTCTGTAATAATCTGTATGGGAAAAAATGTGAAAAATAATAGATATATGTATATGTATAACTAAATCACTCTGCTGTACACCTGAAACTAACACAACATTGTATATCAACCATACTTCAGTATGAAATAAAATTTTAAAAATAAAATAAAAGCTACAATAATTTTAAAAGTATGTTACCAGCATAAAGACAAATATATAGATCAATTGAACAGAATAGTGAGCCCATAAATGAACCCACACATATATATTCAACAGACCTTCAACAAGGGAACTAAGAATACACAATGGAAAACTAGTCTCTTCAACCAGTGGTGCTGGGAAAACTCCATCACCATACGCAAAAGCATGAGACTGGACCCCTACCTTATACCACTCACAAATGTTAACACAAAATGTTTTAAAGACTTAAACATAAGACCTGAAACCATAAAAGTCCTAGAAGAAAACATGGGTAAAAGGGTTCTTGATGTTGGTTTTGGCCATAAATTTTTGATATGATACTAAAAGTGCAGGCCACAAAAGTAAAACTAAACAAGTAGGACTACATCAAATTGAAAAGCTTCTGCACAGCAAAGGAAACAACTAGTAAATTGAAAAGACAACCTACAGAATGGGAGAAAATATTTGCAAACCATGTATGTGATAAATGATGAATACACAAATACATAAGGAACTTGTACAACTCAATAGCAATCATCATCATTCAATTAAAAATGGGCAAAAGACCTGAATATATATTTTTCCAATGAAGACAAATGCAAAAGAAGCTCAATATAATTAATCATTAGGGAAATGCAAATCAAAACTACAATGAGTTATCACCATTATGAAAAACAGTATGGAGTTTTCTCAACAAATTTAAAATAGAAGATTATATGATCCAGCAATCTGACTCCTGGGTATATAGCCAAAGGAAATGAAATCAGTATCTCAAAGAGATATCTGCACTTCCATGTTCTTTGTAACATTATTTACAACAGGCAAGATATGGAAACGATGTCCATTCATAGATGAATTGAAAAAGAAAATGTATACATATATAAAATAATGAAATATTATGCATAGAAAATAAGAAAATTCTGTGATTTGTTATTACATGGATGAACCTGGAGGGCAGTATGTGAAATGAAAACACCCAGACAGAGATACAAAAATACAGTATGCTATCACTTATATATAGAATCTTTTAAAAGGCCAATTTTATAGACACAGAGAATAGAATACCAGGGGATAGAGGGGAAGGGGAATTAGGAAGATATAGATCAAAGGGTACAAACTTTTAGTTACTAGATTAGTAACTAATCTAATCTAGTATATAGATCTAATATATAGCATAGTGAATATAGTTAAGAATACAGTATTGCATACTTGAAATTTGGGGGAAGATTTTAAGCATTTTCAATGCACACACACACACACACACACACGAATTAACTGTGGGGTGGGGGATAGAGGTTTTAATTGTCTGGATCATGGTATTTATATTATGATGTAGAGTGTATCAAACCATCATGTTGTACACCTGAAATATATTCAATTACATTTGTCAATTATTCCTCAATAATTCTGGGGAAAAAGAAAAGCTCTTATTGATTTGAACTATAAAACTACCCACAGATATAATCATTTTGTCCTGAAAATTCTTACCAGATATATGTATCCTTAAGCCCTGGTGTCAGAGTAAACTGGAGACTGGAACATTTATTACAACATTCCTGGGTAGCTACCAGGTATTTCAGGAGATTGAGATTTCATTTTTTCATTATTATTCAATTTGAAAATAACAGTAGTCAAGGATGAGAACTGTATCTCTCATGTATGTATTGTTCATACGGACTATTCTATAATTTCTACACAAGGAATATTTTTCTTACTCTAAAAAGTCCAAAATACTTCTGTTGTATACTAGAGATATATCAATCACAGACATAAATAGATATTTGACAAGTCCTTGGACTTGCATATCTTCAAGGATGCAATATCAAGAAAAATAATAATTAATCACATCATGTACTTCCTTTCTAAGGAAAGAAGTAAAGCAATGTAAAAGTCAGAAACATTAAAAAGGATATCAGTTTGCATATATTTTATCCAAGATCACATATCCTAGGCAAAGCATATATATGAATCTCAAACTTGAGGCCTCAATTGCCTGGGTCTCTTAATTGTGAGTAGTTTGCCAATGATTAAAACATATCACAACACTATAACCACCCTGGAAATATACAATAGGAATGAATATGTCTAAACATTTTTAGGTTATAATAAATATCACCATAGAATAACAAAACTTCTCAAGTTTCAATTAAAGCAAATTCAGAAGAAAAACAAAAAAATTCTCATAAGAATCTTGGAAAGTAGACCAGTCTTTTATGAGAAGAAAATCCATTATAATATTTATGTTTCCCAATTGAATAAAACTATCAGAGAGCCCTGCTTTTCACTTGTCCAATGTTTTATTTGGAACTTTACAGCCACCACATGGTACATTGGTGCTGTCACTCACATAACATCATAGACTGGGATATCACCTATTAACCAGACATGAAGAAAGAAAAAATGAGAACAAAAAGCACCATGAATTAGTATCAAAATTCCAAAAAAATTAAAACTGAAGAGTACTAAAATCAAACTGAAACATTTGGAAACTTCCTGTTAATTAGGATCAGATATTAAGAATTTATTCAAGAAATAACTAATTTTTATCAAAAACACAAAACATGACTATTCACAAATATAAATAAAACAGTTCCAGAAAACTCTTACCCGAATGGAAAGCTTTAATTTTGGTGTACAAGTGACCAGATTGAATGCAGGAAGATCTGATGGTAAAAGTACAGTCAAAAACAATGTCCAAAAAGTCATCTTACTAAATAGTCTTTAACTAAAAGAAAAATAATGGAGAGTATTAAATGATTAGACATAAAATTTTTATAGGTAAATGACTTACGTTTGACATTCCTTCATATCTAAAGAGAAATATACATTAAATGCACAAAAAGAATAATTAATTATGCATAGTTGATTCATTCAACATAGGATGATTAAAGAATGAAGAAATTCATACTGGTTCTTCATTGTCTCTTAAAACAATGGGTAGCAGACAAGACATTGGGGTTATATTCTTGTCAATAAACACACAGACAATGTGGCTGTGAAGTCACGTGGATTTATGCTCTAGGAAGCAAATATCTGGAGACTGGCCCATGGGCTTACCACCAGTCAAACTGGCAAAAACATGCAAGGGAACTTTCAGGCCTGAAAAGAGGGCCATCAACTTTTAGTTTTGGGACCCCATCCATAGTCAGACAATGAACAACAAAAAACAGAAAGGCAACTACTCCCCCCAGGACCACATCTTGGGCCACCACTCTAACTCATGCCTCAAAATGGTCTAACGTTGGAGATGGTACAATGGCACCAAAGAGCTGTAAACAGATTTTCCAGAACTGTGGGGGTGGGAGGCAATATAAGAAGGCAGTGTCCACAGAGAAAAAGATTCCACATGAAATGCAGTAGGCCCCACTGAAAGTAGGAAAACAAAGAGAAGGGCCCATCAAAAGCAACTGGCATTAATGAGAGCCCACTATCCCTGAAAATGTCCTGGCAAAGCCCTACATAATATCAGGGGCCACATTTCTGCTCAAGTAATAGCCAGCAGTGTCTACAAACCAAGATCAGTGGAATGGTTCATGAATGCATCTGAATGAGTCCAGGCTGGGGCTAGATCATACCATATAATAGATTCTTAGGAAACCACAAAGCACACACCACAAGTGACTGTCCCCTCAATAAATCAGCATTCTATGCCTCCAAATGTGCAGAAATGTGTGGGGATGTAGTTCAGGGTGCCAGGGAAGGAAACATTGACTCCATGTGCAATCTGACCAGAATTCAAGTCTAACAAAAGCCTATTCAGAGCCTGAGATCCTAGAATGTAGAAAAGACACCAGAGAAGGAATCCCATCTTTATGAGGATTGCAGTTCCCAAAATAACTCCCCCCTCCAGATGTTTTAAGATGGGCTTCACTCATAGTCCAAAGTCCTCTGAAGCCTGTGTCAAGGACCAAAGAGAGTCTCTCAACTCAAAACATTCAGGTCGTGGAAAAACCTTGCCAGAAGGTATAAGAGAAAAACACAAATCAAAAGAAAGAGATAAGGAAAAGCCACACCTATGGCATCTGGGCGGGGCGGTGGAACTAGGGATCAGGAAAGAAAGCCAAAGACAAGACCACGTCTTGGCCATGTGGCAGCCCCTAAACATGGTAGTCTCAAGTGCTTTCCTTCCTCCATACCCACAGCCCAGGGCTCTGTAAGGGACAGGGGGATCCCCAACCTCCTGCGCATGGATGGCCACCTCCATTGGGCCTCAGTGTAATCCTACTGAGCATGACGTTTAGGTCATCCCCTCTCTTCAGGACCATATGAGTTCTCATCATAGACCCAACCAAGGCACTCCCCACACATTGGGGCACTGGCATCTGAGTAGCCTTACCTCAGATGATTTCTGGAAATGAGGGTGCCCAAAAGGAAGTGGGTATCTGTCTCTTCCAGGTGCTGGACCAAGGTTGACATTGATTGACCCACGGGAAGCAGGCCAAACAAGGAACTGAATTCTTCTGGGGAGTGTCTGGCTAGAGAGGAGTAGGATAGCAGTGAGAACTCCTACTCCATCACTTTAGGAATTAGGGGTCATGCATGATACACCTTCATGGATCAAATGATGCTACAAGACACACCAACAGTGATACATTCAGGAACACAAAGAGTGACAAAATGCACCTATACACATTACATAAACAAGTAGCTGAAATGCATATCTAAAACCTAAGTAGCTACCTACATACCTACCAAAGCACATACCTACCTCTCTACTCCTTACCTCTCTAAATCCTTACTTTTATCCCTCCCTCCCACCCTCCATACATTATTAAAAACATGAAGGAACCAGTGGACGAGTGGATCAGTGCATGAATGTATATATGAATAATATGTCAAGATATGTCAAAATGACGAATCCCTAAAAAACTTCCAAGAGAAGGCAGAGCATCATTGGCTCTCCTTCTAAAGCAAGAGACTCTCATCCAGCAAAGTTCTAAGGATGAGTCTTGTGGAACAGAGGTGTTCCTCTGGACTTGATTCTGGTCTGTGAAAGCATGGCTGATGGCATATTGGGCTTGGCCAATTGCCCACAACACTCAAAAATCAAGGACATGAGTCCCAAAATTGGATGACCAAGGAAGCAGATATATGGAGATGGCCAAATGGGCTCAGCACCAGTGAAACTGGAAAAGCCCTGAATGGGACTGTTTAGGCCGGGACAAGAACCATTGACTATTGGTACAGTGTTTCCATCCATGGCATGCCCAAGGCCTTCAAACAACAGCACTGCAATTACTCCATCCTAAGCCCATAACATGGGCCCATGCCTCTACTTCAAGCATACAGGGGCTCATGATGGAGATGATACCAGGGCTCCTAAGGGCTCTCAACAGCTTTACTAGAAATGGACAGTCAGGAGTTTCTACTTTGGAGGGTGCTCTCTTCAAAGGTATTGACTCCCACAGAGGAAGAGCTCCCTGGGAGGATCACTGGATGGGAGTGGGAGGCAAAACCCATCAGAGGTCCCATCAGGAACAATTGGCCTCACTGAGACACCACCATCCCTAAAAGTGACCTGGCCAAGTCCCATTAAAGCTCAGGGGCTGCCCTTCAGCTTCTCAAAAGCAAGCAGTGTCTACCTGCCAAGGGCAAATGGACAGGTTCTTGAATGCCTCTCAATGCCTCCTGGCCTGGGGCATGATTCTTCCCTACCGATGGTTCTTTGGAGATGGCAAAGCACACATAACAGTGACTGTCCCCTCAGTAGATCAGTATGCTCTGCCTTGAGGTGGGCACGAACCAGTGTGGATGTTCCCCAGGGGCCCAGGGAAGGAAATGTTGTCTCCATGTGCAGTCTGACTATGTCATTAGATGTGGTGACATAGCAGAAATCAGCTGACTGAGTCCTTAGATGTGGTGCCATAGCAGAAATCCCCCATTTGCGAGGATTGAGGTTCCAGAAAGGACTACTCCCTCTTGACACCTTTGATGTGGGCCTCCCCCATAACCCAAAGTCCATTGAGGCCTCTGTCAAAAATCAAAGACAGCCACTCACTCAAATCATTCTGGCTGTGACGAGTCCCTTGCCAGAACATCTGACTGAAAGATACAATTTGAAGAGAAAGAGCTAAAGAAAGGCACCACCTAGGGCCTCCGGGCAGGCAGTGGAACCAGGGATCAGGAAAGAAAGCTGAAGACAGGATCACGTCTTTGCCACGTGGAAGCCTCTGACATGGTAGAGTCCCAAGGGCTCTCATCCAAGGATAGGTAGTCTCCACACCCACACTCCAGGGTTCTGGAAGGGACAGGAGAATCCCTAAACTCTGGTCCCTGGATGGCCACTTCCTTTGGGCCTCAGTGTAATCCTATTGTGCATGATTGTTAGGTCATAATGTCTCTTCAGGACCATATGAGTTCTCATCATTGACCCAACCAAGGCACTCCCAACTCATCTGTGCCCTGGAACATGAGTAGGCTTACCTCACATGCTTTCTGGAAATGAGGATGCCCAAAAGGAACTGAGTTTCTGTTTCTTACAGGTGGTGGACAAAGGCTGACATCACTTGCTCCATGGGCAGTGGACCAAACTCAGATCTTCCTTCCCATGGGGACTTTGGCTAGAGAGGAGCAGGACAGCTGTGTCAACTCCAAGTCCATACCATTGGCATTAGGGGATCATGCGTGTACATGTACATGCATCGAATGATGCTATGAGACATACCAACAGATGTCTTGTACATCTAGGTACACTTCCACGAACACAAAGTGTGCCCAAATGTATGCATAAGCACCTACCTGAAATGCATACTTAACACTCATCTACCTACCTATCTGCCTACTTACCTACCAACCCACGTACCTACATTTCTAGCCCCCCACCTCTCTACCTCTTTGCCTTTCTCTCTCCCTCCCTCCCTCCCTCCCTCCATACAAACATAAAGGAACCAGTGGACAAGTGGATCTGTGTATGAATAGTTACATAACTAATGTGTCAGGGAAGGAAGAATTGATGAATCGTTAAAGACTCCCAGGTGAAGGCAGAGCATCGTTGGCTCTCCTCCCATCAGAAGGCCTGGGGCAAGGGCTTCTTGGCCAGTAAAACTCTATGGATGTGTCTTGCAGAATGGAGATGTTCCTCTGGGCTCGATCCTGGTCTGTGGAATCATGGGGTGGTTGATGGGACACTGGACTTGACCACTTGCCCACCAACACAGAGAAAATGGGGCCAGGAAGTCCCACAGAATGGATGCTGGAAGAATCAGATATGTGGAGACGGGCCCATGGGCTCAGCAGCAGTCCACCTGGCAAAGCCCTGCGTGGAACGTTCAGGCCAGGAACAAGAGCCATCGTCTGTTGGTTCAGCGTCCATTCTTGTGGCCCATGGAAGGCCCCCAAACAACAGCAATGCAAGTAGTCCCTCCTCAGCCCATGTCATGGAGCCACCCCTCTTCTTTGGTAAACAGGCCCTCAAGATGGAGATGATATCAGGGTTAGGAGTGTTCTCAACAGCCTTACTAGGAATGCACACTCAGAAGGGGTTTCTCCTCTTGACGGTGCTCTCTTTGAAGGCAGGGTCTCCCGGGGAGGAAGAACTCCCCAGGAGTCTCATTGAGCACTAGTGGGTGAAGCAAAATCCATCAGAGGTCTCATCAGGAAAACTGGCCTCACCGAGACCCCACCATACCTGAAAGTAACCTGGCCAACTCCCATTAAAGCTCAGGGGCTGCCCTTTAGCTTTCTCAATAGCCAGCAGCATCTACCTACCAAGCCCCAGTGGACGGGTTCTTGCCTTCCTCTCAACTTCTCCTGTCCTGGGGCATGATTCTTCCCTACTGATGGCTCTTTGGAGATGGCAAAGCACACATCACAAGTGACTGTGCCTTCAGTAGGTCAGTGTGCTCTGCCTTCTGGTGCACACAGACGTGTGTGGATGTTCCCCAGGGGCCCAGGGAAGGAAACGTTGCCTCCAGGTGCAACCTGACTAGAACTCAAGTCTAATGAAAGGCTTTTCAGTGCCCAAGAAACTGGTCCTTATATGTGGCGCCACAGCAGAAATACGCTCCTTTGCAAGGACTGGGGTTCCTGAAAGGACTCCCCCTTCTTGATGGCTTTGAGGTGGGCCTTCCCCATCGTCCAACTTCCAATGGGCCTCTGTCAAAAATCAAAGAGAGCCACTTACCTCGAATCATTCAGGCTGTGGTGAGACCCTTGCCAGAATGTCTGACTGAAAGACAAAATTTGAAGAGGAAGAGCTAAGGAAGGTCCCGCCTATGGCCTCCGGGCAGGCAGAGGAACAAGGGATCAGGAAAGAAACCCAAAGACAGGATCACATCTTCACCATGTGGGAGCTCCTAGACAAGGTAGAGTCCCAAGGGATTTCCTCCAGGAATAGGGGGCCTCCAAACCCACACTCCAGGGCTCTGGAAGGGGCAAGATAATCCCCAACCTCCAGGCCCTGGATGGCCACCTCCTTTGGACATCAGTGTAATCCTACTGAGCATGATTTTTAGGCCATCATCTCTCTTCATGACCATATGAGTTCTCATAACTGACCCAACCGAGGCACTCCTTATGCATCCGTTCCTTGGCACATGAGTAGGCTTACCTCAGATGCTCTCTCGAAATGTGGCTGCCCAAAGGACATGACTTTCTGTCTCTTCCAGGAGCTGGACCAAGGCTGACATCGCTTGCCCCATAGGCACCAGGCCAAAGTCAGATCATCCTACCCATGGGGACATTGTCTGGCTAGAGAGTAGGACAGCTGTGTCAACTCCTTGTCTATACCATTAGGCATCAGAGAGTCATGCGTGAACCCCTATATACATCAAATGATGCTATGAGACATACCAGCATATGTCTTGTACATCCAGAAAGACTTCCACGAACACAAAATCTGACCAAATGTACCTGTATGCATTAACATAAACACCTACCTGAAACGCACAGCTAATACCTATCTACCTACCTAACTCCCGACCCAACTACCTACGTTTCTAGCTCCCTACCTCCCTATCTCCTTACTTTTCTGTCTTCCTCCCTCATCCCAGACTTACAAACATAAATGAACCATTGGCCAATGGATCTGTGCATGAATAAGTACAGAACTAATGTATTAGGGAAGGAAGAATTGATGAATTGCTAAAGACTTTCAGGTGAAGACAGAGCATCATTGGCTCTCCTCCTATCAGAAGGCCTGGGGCAAGGGCTTCTTGGCCCGCCAAACTCTATGGACTTGTCTTTTGGAATGGAGATGTTCCTCCAGGCTCGATCCTGGTCTGTGCAAGCATGGGGTGGCTGACAGCACATTGGGCTTGGCCACTTGCCCACCAACACTCAGAAACAAGGGCATGAGTCCCCAAAATTGGATGATCAAGGGAGCAGATATATGAAGATGGGCAAATGAGTTCAGCACCAGTGAAACTGGTAAAGCCCTGAATGGGAATGTTCAGGCCAGGAAAAGAGCTACTGTCTATTGGTGCACAGCGTCTCCATCCATTGCATACCCAAGGCCTACAAACAACAGCAGTGCAATTACTCCATCCTAAGCCCATATCATGGGGCCATGACTCTACTTCAGGGAAACAGGGGCTCACAATGGAGACGATACCAGGTCTCCTAAGGGCTCTCAACAGCTTTACTAGAAATGGACAGTCAGAAGGATTTTCTACTCTGGAGGGTGCTCTTTTCGAAGGCAGTGGCCTCACAGAGGAAGAACTCCCTGGAGGATCACTGGATGAGAGTGGGAGGCAAAACCCATCAGAGGGCCCATCAAGAACAACTGGCCTCACTGAGACACCACCATCCCTAAAAGTGACCTGGCCAAGTCCCATTAAAGCTCAGGGGCTGCCCTTCACCTTCTCAATAGCAAACAGCATGTACATACCAAGACCTGGTGAATGGGTTCTTGAATGACTCTCACTATCTCCTGGCCTGGGGCATGATTCTTCACTACCTATGGTTCTTTGGAGATGGCAAAGCACACATCACAAGTAACTGTCTTCTCAGTAGATCAGCGTGCACTCCCTTGAGGTGTGCAGGGACCTGTGTGGATGTTCCCCAGGGGCCCAGGGAAGGAAACATTGCCTCCAGGTGCAACCTGACTAGAACTTGGGTTTAATGAAAGGCTTTTCAGTGCCTGAGAAAGTAGTCTTTTGATGTGGTGCCGCAGCAGAAATCCCTCACTTTCCTAGGACTGAGGTTCCTGAAAATAATGCCCCCCTTCACAGCTTTGAGGTGGGCCTCCCCCATAGTCCAACGTCCATTGTGGAATCTGCCAAAAATCAAAGAGAGTCACTCACCTCGAATTATGCAAGCCGTGGGTAGACCCTTGCCAGATTGTCTGAATGAAAGTCACAATTGCAGGGAAAGAGC
>NW_006786248.1:1693970-1700980 GCF_000442215.2 Lipotes vexillifer
GGAAAGAGCTAAGGAAAGGTCCCAACTATGGCCTCCAGGCGGGCATTGGAAACAGGGATTAAGAAAGCAAGGTGAAGACAGGACAACGTCTTTGCCACTTGGAAACCCCTAGACACGGTAGAGTCTCAAGGGCATTCCTCGAGGGATAGGGGGCCTCCACACCCACACCCCTGGGCTCTGGAAGAGACAAGATATTCACCCAAACTCTGGCCCCTGGATGGCCACCTTCTTTGGGCCTCAGCATTAATCCTATTGAGCATGATTTTTGGTCCTCATCTCTCTTCATGACCATGAGTTCTCATCATTGACCCAGCTGAGGCACTCCCTACATATCGATGCCATGGCACCTGAGTAGGCTTACCTGAGATGCTCTCTGGAGATGTGGATGCTCAAAAGGACGTGACTTTCTGTCTCTTCCAGGTGCTGGAACAAGTCTGACATCGCTTGCTCCATAGGCAGCAGCTCAAACTCAGATCATCCTTCCCCTGGGGACGTTATCTGGCTAGAGAGGAGTAGGACAGCTGTGTCACCTCCTAGTCCATACCGTTAGGCACTGGGGGGTAATACATGTACCCCTATATGCATTGAATGATGCTATGAGACATACTAACACATGTCTTGTACATCCAGGAACATTTCCACGACCACAAAATGTGACCAAATGTACCTGTATGCATCTACCTGACACGCATACCTAACAATTATCAACCTACCTACCTCCTGACCCACCTACCTACCTTTCTAGCTCCCTACCTTCTTATCCTTACTTTTCTCTCTCCTTCCTTCCATCCAGACTTAGAAACATAAAGGAACCAGTGGACAATTGGATCTGTGCATGAATAGGTACTAAACTAATGTTTCCGGGAAGGAAGAATAGATGAATCCCTGAAGACTCCCAGGTGAAGGCAGAGCATCAATGCCTCTCCTTTCATCAGAAGTCCTGGGGTGAGGGCTTCTTGGCCAGCAAAACTCTACAGATGTGTCTTGAAGAATGGACATGTTCCTCCAGGCTCGATGGTGGTCTGTGCAAGCATGGGGTGGCTGATGGGACATTGGACTTAGTCACTTGCCCGCCAACACAAAGGAAACGTGGCCATGAAGTCCACGGAATGGATGCTGGAAGAAGCAGATATCTGGAGATGGGCCCATGGGCTTAGAACCAGTCAACCTGGCAATGCCCTGAATGGGAACTTTCAGACCGGGGACAACAGCCATCATCTGTTGGTGCAGCATCCCCTCTAGTGGCCCCCCGAATGCCCCCAAACAACAGCAGTACACCTACTCCCTCCTCAGCCCACATCATGTGGCCACCACTCTACTTCTGACAACAGGGCCTCACGATTGAGATGATCCCAGGGCTTAGAAGGGCTCTCAACGGCCTTACTAGCAGTGCCCCCTCAGAAGGGTTATTTCCTCTTGAGGGTGCTCTCTTTGAAGGCGGTGGCTCCTAGAGAGGAAGAACTCCCCATGAGAAAAACTGGACCCGATTAGGCAAAGGAAAATCCATCAGAGGTTCCATCAGGTGTAATTGGCCTCACCAAGACACCACCATCCCTGAAAGTGACCTGGCCAAGCTCCATTTAAGCTCAGGGGCTGTCCTCCAGCTCTCTCAGTAGCCAGCAGCGTGTACTTGCCAAAACCCTGTGGACAGTTTCTTGCCTGCCTCTCAATTTCTCCTGTCCTGGGGCTCAGTTCTTCCCTACTAATGGTCCTTTTGAGACTGCAAAACAAACACCAAAAGTGACTGTCTCCTCAGTAGATCAGCATCCTCTGCCTTGAGGTACACACAGACTTCTGTGGATGTTTCACTGGGGCCCAGGAAAGGAAACGTTGCCTCCATGTGCAGCCTGACTAGAACACAGGTCTAATGAAAGGCTTTGAAGTGCCTGAGAAGCTAGTCCTTAGATGTGGTGGGGCAGCAGTGTTCCCCCCTTTGCGAGGACTGAGGTTCCCGAAAGGACTCCTCCCTCTTGAAGGCTTCGAGATGGCCCACCCCCATAGTCCAACGTCCACTGGGCCCACTGTCTAAAAAAGAAAGCCATTCACCTCGAATCATTCAGGCCGTGGTGAGGCCCTTGCCAGAATATCTAACTGAAAGACACAATAGGAAGATAAAGAGCTAAGGAAAGGTCCCGCCTATGGCTTCCAAGTGGGCATCAGAACCAGGGATCAGGAAAGCATGGTGAAGACAGGACTACGTCTTTGCCACGTGGAAGCCCTTAGACCCGGTAGAGTCTCAAGGGCTTTCCTAGAGGGATAGGGGGCCTCCAAACCCACACCCCTGGTCTCTGGAAGAGACAAGAGAATCCCCAACCTCCTGCCTCTGGATGGCCACCTCCATTGGGCCTCAGCGTAATCCAATTGAACATGATTTTTAGGCCATCATTTCTCATAACCATACGAGTTCACATCACTGACCCAGCTGAGGCACTCCCCACACATTCTTGCCCCCTCACTTGAGTAGGCTTACCTCCGAAGCTTTCTGAAAATGAGGATGCCCCAAATGACGTGAGTTTCTGTCTCTTCCAGGTGCTGGACTAATGCAGACAACCCTTGTTCCATACGCAGCAGGCCTAACTCAGATCTTTCTTCCCCTGGGGATATTATCTGGCTAGAGAGGAGTAGGACAGCTGTGTCACCTCCTAGTCCAACCCTTAGGCATTGGGGGGCATGCGTGTACACCTTCATGCATCGAATGATGATACGAGACATACCAACACATGTCTTGTACATCCAGGAACACTTCCATGAACAAAAAATGTGACTAAATGTACCTGTACACATTAACATAAACATCTACCTGACACGCATACCTAACGACTATTTACCTACCTATGTCTGGACATTCCCCAGGGGCTCAGGGAAGGAAACGTTGCCTCCATGTGCAACCTGACTAGAACTCAGTTCTAATGAAAGGCTTTTAAGTGGCTGAGAAGCTAGTCTTTAGATGTGGTGCCACAGCAGAAATCTTCCCTTTGCAAAGACTGAGGTTCCTGAAAGGATTTCCCCACTCTTGACAGCTTTGAGATGGGCCTCCCCAACTGTCCTGGCCTCCCCAACTGTCCAATGTCCACTGGGGCCTCTGTAAAAAATCAAAGAGAGCCACTCTCCTCAAATCATTCAGACCATGGTGAGACACTTGCCAGAACGTCTGACTGAAAGACATAATTTGAAGAGAAAGAGCTAAGGAAAGGCCCCGCCTATGGCCTTTGGTTGGGCTGTGGAACCAGGCATCAGGAAATAAAGCCAAAGACAGGACCATGTCTTTGCCACATGGAAGCCCCTTGACTTGGTAGAGTCTCAAGGGTTTCCTTGAGGGATAGGGGTCTCCACACCCACACCTCAGGGCTCTGGAAGGGACAGGAGGATTCACAAACTCCTGCCCCTGGATGGCCACCTCCACTGGGCCTCAACATAATCCTATTGAGCATGATTGTTAGGTCATAATGTGTCTTCAGGACCATATGAGTTCTCATCGTTGACCCGATCAAGGCAATCCCCACACCTCCGTGCCCTGGCACTTGAGTGGTCTTACCTCAGATGTTTTCTGGAAATGAGGATGCTCAAAAATACGTGACTTTCTATCTCTTCCAGGTGTTGGACCAAGGCTGACATTGATTTCACTATAGGCAGCAGTCCAAACTCAGATCTTCCTTCTCCTGGGGACGTTGTCTGCTTAGAGAGGAGTAGGACATTTGTGTCAACTCCTAGTCCATAGCGTTAGGCATTGGGTGTAGTTGTATGTACATCTTCATGCATCGGATGATACTACAAGACATACCAACAGGGATACATGCATAAACACAAAGAGTGACCAAATGTACCTATATGCATTGACATAAGTACCTATCTGAAATGCATACTTAACACCTACCTACCTACCTATCTACCAACCTGCTTACCAACCCACCTACCTACCTTTCTAGGTCCTTACCTCCTTAGATCCTTATTTTTCTCCCTCCCTCCCTCTATATATACTAACAAACATAAATGAACCAGTGGACATGTGGATCTGTGTATGAATGCATACATAAAGAATGTGTCAAGGAATGAAGAAATGATGAATATCTAAAAGACTGCTGAGAGAAGGCAGAGCGTCAGTTGCTCACCTCCCATCAGAAGGCCTGTTGCCATGGCTTCTTGGACGTGTGCTGGGGAACAGAGACGTTCCTTTGGGCTCGATTCTGGTCCATGCAAGCATGGGGTGGTCAATGGGACATTCGGCTTGGCCACTTGCCTGCCAAAACACAGAAAACGAGGCCATGAATTCCCATGGAATGGGTGCTTGAAGAAGCAATCATCTGGAGATGGCCCCATGGGCTGAGCACTAGTCAACCTGGCAAAGCCCTGCATGGGAACGTTCAGGCCGGGAATAAGAGCCATCATCTTTTGGTGCAGCAGCCCGTTTTATGGACCATCGAAGGCCCCCAAAGAACAGCAGTGCAACTACTCCCTCCTTGGCCCACATCATTGGGTCCCCCTCCACTTCGGGCAACAGAGCCTCACAATGGAGATGATACCAGGGCTTAGAAGGGCTCTCAACAACCTTACTAGGTAGGCACACTCAAAAGGGGTTTCTCCTCTTGAGGGTGCTCTCTTTGACGGCAGTGTCTCCCCTAGTGGAAGAACTCCACAGGAGATGCAATGGCTGCTACTTGTTGAAGCAAAATCCACCAGAGGGCGTATCAGGAACAATGAACCTCACCGAGACCCCACCATCCCTGAAAGTTACCTGCCCAAGTCCCATTAAATCCAGGGGCCGCCTTTCAGCTCTCTCAATAGCCAGCAGCATCTACATGCCAAGACCTGGTGGATGGGTTCTTGCCTGCCTCTCACCATCTCCTGTCTTGGGCCATGATTCTTCTCTACCGATGGTTCTTTGGAGGCTGCAAAATACACACCACAAATGACTGTCCCCTCACTTGATCAGAGTACTCTGCTTTGAGGTGTGCTCCTCAGGGGCCCAGGGAAGGAAACATTTCTTCCATGTGCAATCTGATTAGAATTCAGGTCTAATGAAAAGTTTTTCATTTCCTAAGATCGTAGCCCTTAGTTGTGGTGCCACAGCAGAAATCCCCCTTTGGGACGACTGAGGTTCCTGAAAGGACTCCTCTCTCTTGACTGCTTTTAGTTGGGCATCCCACATAATCCAATGTCCTTTGGGGCCTGTGTCAAGGACCAAAGAGAGCCACTCACCTCGAATCATTCAGGCCGTGATGAGACCCTTGCCAGAACGTCTGACTGAAAGACACAATTTGAAGAGAAAGGGCTAAGAAGGCCCCGCCTATGGCCACCGGGTGGGTTGTGGAACTAGGAATCAGGAAAGAAAGCCAAAGACAGGACCATGCCTTGTCCACGTGGAAGTCCCTAGACAAGGTAGAGTCTCACATGCTTTCCTAGAAGGATAGGGTGCCTCCACACCCACATCCAAGGTCTCTGGAAGGGACAGGAAGATTCCATCCTCCTGCCCCTGGATGACCAATTCCCTTGTGCTTCAGCACAATACTGTTGAGCATGATTTTTAGGCCATCATCTCTCTTGACAATAATATAATTTTTATTTTCTAATCTTTTCTGCTATTTTCATGTATCATTTTCCTCTTTCTTCAACATGCGTACCACAAAATATTTTAAAATTAATACACTATGCTGAATATTATTTCCATAATATTTTTTGACATTTAGAAGAAAGATTTTTAGTGTTATTTTTTATTATATACAATATTTTTGTTCTTTCCTTTTTTACTTTCTCAATTTTTGGATTGATATAATTGTATATGTTCATTTAAACATCCTAAATATTTCTTTTTTAATTATCATTATATATTTTTGAATGTTATTATAGTTTTGTTTACCTTTCATTTTTTTCCTGTAGAATTAGAATGTTTGTGAATTAGTTTTCCTTTTTTCCACCTTTATTGTTTAGGAAACATGAGGTCATTTCACTGATCAATTTTATTTTATTAAACACTGATCTATATTGTTATCTCTGTATTTTTCTCTTTGCATAAGAACTTCCTCAAGTTCTATTTTTGAAGCCACATAAGTCTTTGGATTACAAATAAAATAACAATACAGTTGTCATTTTGATTTTTTAGTGATGCTTGAACATGAATTTTAGCCTTTTTGAACATGGTTAATAAGCCATTGTTATATTGTGTGTTTCTTCAATATCTTACCCACTTTATAGGTACAGAAGAAATGAATTTCATAATCAATGTAAATATGCCTTCTTATATATTTAGTTTAAAATAATCACATCATCACCTGGCAACCACAGATCAGTAAATATATCATCAAAAATATTGGATTTGCCCTTGATAATTCTTTAAAGTTAGTTGGTCACTCATTGAGAAAAAATATTTCTCATTCAGTGACACTAGCATAGTCAATTGTAAATGAGAATCTTCTGGCATCATTTATAGCAGGGATCCCCAACCCCCAGGCCACAGGCTGGTACCGGTCCTTGGCCTGTTAGGAACCAGGCCACACAGCAGGAGGTGAGTGGCCAGTGAGCGAGCTAAGCTTCATCTCTATTTACAGCCACTCCCCATTGCTCACATTACCACTTGAGCTCCTCCTCCTTTCAGATCAGTGTCAGCATTAGATTCTCATAGGCGTGTGAGCCCTACTGTGAACCGCACATGCCACAGATCTAGGTTGTGTGCTCCTTATGAGAATCTGATGCCTGATGATCTGAGGTGGAGCTGAGGTGGTGATGCTAGAGCTGGGGAGTGGTTGAAAATACAGATTATCATTAGCAGAGAGGTTTGATTACACAGAGATCATAATAAATCAATTGCTTGCAGACTCATATCAAAACCCTATCTGTGAATGGCAAGTAACAATTAAGCTACATCTGGTGGCAGATTTATAGTGGCAAGTGAGTTGATGTACTTCAATTGTACAGCTGCATCTGGTGGCAGGCTTTAAGTCAGAATTCAACAATCATTTTAGTCTGCATGTGGCCTGCCCATTATTTTATTTACTACTTCCATCCACAACTCTTTC
>NW_006786248.1:1700994-1730952 GCF_000442215.2 Lipotes vexillifer
CTTTCCCATACTGTGTACTTTTCTCAGTCACAGTTTTGGTAAGCCCACAAGCTAACCCTAGCCAAAATGAATAAAAAACAAACTGCTGGAGAGCTTCATTGAAAATCGGGAAAGACCCAATGATGAGAGAGCAGAAGACTCCAGTATTGCCAAATTTAAAAAGCTGTATTTAAAAGAAAATACCAAGAGTCCTACTTAAATTGTGGGTTCATTGTAACAGGTGATTCACATTCTCCAAGCCCACTTTGTATTATATGTGGCAACTGACTATCCAACAAAGCCTTGAAACCTTAAAAACTGCTTCACCACATGGAGACTAATCACCCTGAATTAAAAGACAAGACTTCGGAGTTTTTCAAAAGAACAAAACATGGACACGAAGAACAGAAGTAATTATTGAAGGCCACAACTTCATTAAATGTGTCTGCACTGAGAGCATCATTCTTAGTGGCTAACGGCATTTCTAAAGCTAAGAAGCCCTTTACTATTGTTGAAGAGTTGATCTTGCCTGCTGCTAAGGACATTTGTTGTGAACTTTTAGGAGAGGCTGCAGTTCAAAAGGTGGCACATGTTCCTTTTTCAGCTAGCATCATAAATAGACAAATTGATGAAATAGCAGAGGATATTGAGGCACAATTGTTAGTGAGGATTAATGAGTCACCGTGGTATGCAATCCAGGTTGAGGAGTCTACCAATGTTGACCACAAGGCAACAATGCTTGTTTTTGTGCAATATAGTTTCCAGGAGGATGTGCATGAGGATATGTTATGTGCACTTTTGTTGCCAACCAACACCACAGCTGCAGAACTATCCAAGTCTTTGAATGATTACATATCAGGAAAACTGAATTGGTCATTTTGTGTTGGTATATGCATGGATGGAGCGGCTGCCATGACCGGACGGCTTTGTGGTTTCACTGCTCGGGTCAAAGAGGTCACTTCCGAATGTGAGTCTACACACTGTGTCATCCATAGAGAAATGCTGGCTAGCTGAAAAATGTCACCTGAACTTATTAGCGTTTTACAGGATGTGATTACAATTATCAACCGTATTAAAGTACATACCCTTAACTCATGTCTGTTCGTGCAGCTCTGGGAGGAGATGGATGCAGAGCACATATGTCTTCTCCTATACACAGAAGTGACATGGCTTTCTAAAGGTAGATCATTGGCCTGAGTTTTTGAGCTATGGGAGCCGCTCCAGGGATTTCTTTTAGAAAATCAGTCAACACTGGCAGCACACTTCAGTGACACAGAATGGGTCAAAAAATTTGCTTACTTGTGTGACATATTCAATCTGCTCAACGAACTCAATCTGTCACTTCAGGGGAGAATGATAACTGTGTTCAAGTCAGCAGATAAAGTGGCTGCATTCAAAGCCAAACTGGAGTTATGGGGGCAACAACTGAACATGGCTTTTTGACATGTTTCAAACATTAGCAGAGATTTTGAAAGACACTGAGCCAGGGACTTCTTCCTCCCAGCTGGTGCATGATCACCTATCTCAGCTTTCAAAAGAGTTTGAGCATTACTTCTGAACCACAAAAGTCCCCTAAACTGGGAAGGAATGGATCCGTGACTCATTTGTGAATAAACCAGGTGAATTGACTTTGTCCGTGCTAGAAGAGGATCAACTGCTTGAGATCGCAAATTATGGTGGCCTTTAAAGTATGTTTGAGACAACTTCAAATCTCCGTATGTTCTGGATTAAAGTCAAGACGTAATATCCTGACATTGCTACAAAAGCACTGAAAAGCCTGCTTCCATTTCCAACCTCCTGTCTTTGTGAAGCAGGGTTTTCTGCAGTGACAGCAACAAAAACGAGATTATGGAGTAGACTGGACATAAACAACACACTTCGGGTGTCACTGTCTCCCATCACCCACAGATGGGACAATCTAGTTGCAGGAAAACAAGCTCAGGGTTCCCACTGATTCTGCTTTATGGTGAGTTGTATAACTATTTCATTATATATTACAATAAATGTAATGAGCTTGAATCATCCCCAAACCATCCCACCCCTCCCCCACGGTCTGTGGAAAAATTGTCTTTCACGAAACTGGTCCCTAGTGTCAAGAAGTTTGGGGACTGCTGATTTATAGAAAATTGTTTATTATATTATATACAGTCGGTCCATATTAAGATCTGTAATTTTGTGTGTTTCTTAGTGTAAGTACTAAATTTTAAGCTTAAAATTTTAGTTCTTTAACAGTCCAACTACTGTATCTCAAATCTCTTTAATGGCATTTTCCTTTAGCTATGGGAGATTCTTTAGTACTTCAAAGTAGTGCAAAGATACTTTTAGAATCCTGTAAAATTATAAAAATATTGGTCTCATCTTGTTCGTTGAATTAGATTAAACATTGTACTGGGGACCAGTGAATCAAAATTTCTCAACTTCAATATTATTAATTTCATGTTCAAATGAAACATAAATTTACATCAAGTAAGTCAGTCACTGTTTCAAAAGGAAATTCCATATTCCTATTCAGTTTACCTTCTGCTTAAATCTATTATGCTTAGGAGTGCATCTTCTCCAGTCAATTTTCTATTTGGAATATAACTATGACTAAAGGAATCTAGACACCTATCATCAATGCAGTGTTGCATTCCTTGGCTGAATGTCTTACTCAAAGACACATTGAGAAAAAAGCAGTGGACTAATCCCTGAATGTACCTTACTATTAAAAATTATAAATCTCTGAAACAAAGTTTATAGGATGAGTATTTCTTTTTACTTTTTAGTAGATAGACAGGATTGGTTTACATAAGTTTTTTTTTTAAGGTTTCATTGTCTCAAGCACCAAACAAAATGTCTATAAAGGAAATAATGATTCCATATATATTTCCTTGTATTGTCACCTAGGTTTACCTTCATTTTAATTCTATTGATCATGATTTCCAGGTAATCATCTCACTTCAAGACTGTAAGTTCTCATCATTGACTGAAGCCCTGGCTTTCCACACACATATATACACTTGGACCTGAATATATGTACCAGCCAATTATGGCACCAATTTGGACTGGCATATTGACATATTCAGTGGTAGGTACCTGACTCACATTAATTCTCCAAGGCTGCAGGTCAAACCATGCTCTTCCTCTGTACTCATTATTTAAGTGTACAAGAGTAGAACAAGTATCAAAATATAGAACTAAGTCTTTCATGGAACATGGCTCTTGAAAGTTTTTCCTTAACGGAGCAATATGATAAATACTCAGAAAATAACCTAGTATAGAGGTTGTAGACTATTCACAACCCTACACAAGAATGACACAGAACACAGGTTTCTTTGGAGAACCACTCAGAACGTGTCAGGAAAACACAAGAGCATCCCAATTATCATCCTTTATCTATATATCAAAAGATGCCATACTGGTAACATTTGGCATTGTCTATTGCATATGAACTCTCCTAAAATGACATCCCTGAAGCCACTTGAAACTTGGAGCTTACAAATCAAGTATCAGGTTACCGGAAATAGTATTCATTTCCAGGAAGCCTCCATCATTCATAGCACATACATCATTATACTGAAAATAATGCATTAACATGATATTCAGGCACTGAAATTTATATATGGGTTTCCTCATTCATATAATCAACTTTAGGGTTAATAGAAACAGAAAATTACTGAATTTCACATTTTAATATATGTTGGCAGAATTGTCATTTATTAAAAGTTATTCAATTGCCCTAAAGAAGCAAGACACTATTAGGATCCCATTCAATATATAAATATTGGTCTAGTCATTATAGAGACCTAGATGAGTATTGAACACTGATCTATATGCCAGTTAACAAAATTTTTCTTAACTGTTAATCATGTAAAATTCAAATAATAAGCAAATATTTTGTCATAAGACTACATCAAGTAGATCAGTCAATCAATAAGAACACCCCATATCAATATTCAGGCTGACTAAATGAATAAGTCTAAGTGCTTTAGGGTGAAACTTCTCTATTCCAGTGATCTATTTGGAATGAATTTATGAGTAAGGCTGTCATTTGTCACTTAATGAGAAGGTATAACTCTTAGCAGTATATCTTACTGTAATATGTAAAGAGAGAAAAAGAGCGAAGGATAGAACCCAAAGGTGCAACACTATTAGGAATTATAAATCATTAAACAAAGCTTAATAGATGAACAATTTTTCTTTACTTATAAGCACATAGATTGATTTAGACACATGTGTTTTTCTTAAGGCTCCATTGTCTCAATTCAAATATATCTTCTTCAAGGACTGGCACCCATCTAACATATTAGTTTCACATATGTATAGGAGAAAACATGTTTTTTAGTGAAGTTAGTTTTAGTAGTTTTGTTTTCAGAAGTTCCAGTCTGCAATTGCCAAGTTTCAGCTCTTCTATGATTAATCTTTTTACAACATTATTTAATCTCTCCATATATAGTAACACGCCCAAACCTAACTGATGTTCTAAGTATGTGCAATCTTGTATTTCAGTACTAGTAAGTGTATATTGCAATTGTTGAATAACTAATTGTTCAGTTATGTGAGTGAAGGCTTGTGAAAAATATTTAGATACATTTTTTTTTTGCAGCAGCAGCAGGGTTTCATTCCCAGGTGTCCAATTCCAAATTATTTCTCAATTCCATTTTCATTTTTCTCTATAGTTGTATTCTGTATTAGGTTTTGATTCCACCCTGTTTGCATCTGAATTACATCTTTCTGCAACTGTCCCAAGGCACTAAGTATGTTTGTCCATATTTCTATATCAATAGAATTTGCAATTGTTGTCCCAGCTTCTATTTACCTATAAATATGGTATTTAGTAAATCTCTTTTAGTTTGATCATGACACATTTTAATATTCATGTAAAAACTTTTCATAGTCATAAAGCCTATTGTATACAAGTAGAATTGAGTTGAACTGACTTAAATTAGAAGTAGTAATATTAAAAACAATAGTCCATTTAATGACCCTAGAAAGACTGAAGATTGCTAAGTTCTAAATAAGGTAGGCTTATTTTTAACGGGACACTATATTTTGGGACTTTTAAAGGAAATATGCTATATAATTTGGGCTGGGATATGTCTTCCTCATTGTACATTCATTCCAGTTTTGTCAAACTGGGCTCCAATGGCTATATAATGTAGAGGGCAGTTGGAGTTTTGTGTTATTGTTCAAGGACTTTCAATTTGAATATACTTGTATTTAGTTCGACTGGTTAAAATTTTCTTCCCATTAGTATATTCAATAACACAAAGGGTGATATTTAAGATTGTTTTATTTGGGTAAATAGATCAATAAATAGTCTTTGTGTTTCATTCTTCTAAATTTAAACTATCCAATTGAAGGATCTGAAGTATTATGACAAAATATGTATTTCTTGAGTCCTCATTCCATATTCAGAACATTTGTAATCAATTCAAAATTCCCTGAGGTTAATATACTCACTTTTAAAGAAGAAAGTCTAATACTATAAGTTTCATGTTCAACTGATATAAAATAGAATAAGTATCAAAATTATAATGGTCAAGGTAATTAAGAAGTAACACAACAATCTATGTCTCCTATTGTCTGTCCACTAGACAAACTTTTTCTTCAGCCTGCATATTATTTTAAATTACTATCTAGAGGATTTAACCTTAAGGTTCTTAATGGAAATTGTAGCCCACTCAATCATAGGTGTTGGCCTCACAAGAGAAGCATGCATCTACTTGGGTTTCTTCTTTACCTTGATGTGAATTATCAACAAACCTTGATGTGAATTATAAACAAACCTGGTAGGATTCTGTCTGGTGTGATGACCATCAGCCTGATATTGGAACAATTTGATATATACCAGGTCTCCTGTTCAATAATGATGGCATACCTCCTCAGGGAAATTTTTCCAGCATCTGGCAAAATAAGTCCAGGGAACCCTGCAAACTCTTTAAGTATTATATTTGATCATGACTACTTTTTATTGCATCAGATAATGAGTTAGGCTTAAACCCTAAATTCAAATATCTTCTAATTGAAATTTGAAATTTGCTTACTAGAAGGAGTTAACCTAATTTTAATGAAACCAATGGTAAGGCTTTGGGCCTCCGTAAGTGAGTGGTTTGATGTAATTTAGCCAAATAAATTTTAGGATATGGTTCATTAATTCCATTTGTCCAGGAACTGGAAATGATAAAAAGCAGGCAAAATTTGAGTACTTGTAGGATGTTACAAAGCTCCTAAATTACAAAATATATAATTACTTTCTCTACTGGATTCTATATATTTAGGAATTCCAAAAGTTGAGATGATATAATTTAGAAAGGTGTTTTTCACTGCTCAAGCAACAGTTTTAGCCTATGGAAACATGTCTGGCCATCTAAACATCATACTCAACATTACAAAAAATATTTGATACCTTCTAAAGGTCTAATCTTGATCAAGTCCATTTGCCACCATATTCCAGGTAATATTGGCTTTAGATGGCTTCCTTGACTTATCTTAGGTGTTACCTGTAAATAATTTTTTTCAAACAACACATCTTTGTATTATTTACTGAATTATAAGTGTTGTAATATTCCAAAATATTCAGTATATTCCTTCTGTTTGAATGAGTCTGTCAGTGGCATGGAAAATCCACCCAAGCATACAATGGAAACATTGTAAAGAAAAATTCCCATCATGTAATTCCCATTTTCCTATGGTGTTATTCTTATTTACCCTTGATTTATAATTTTCTAATTATTATAGAGTTGGATATTTCTGAAATTATGAATAGGAGTTTCTGGGTAGAAATGATGGGCATTTAATTTTTCTAGTCCAAAACTCAGTAGCTCTTTTCACAGCTTGGTCTGAAAATTCTTTTTTTAGATAATTTTTTTTCCAGAGTATGAATTTTACAATCAATAATATAATTCTGTTAGAGAATTTTCAATGACTCTAATACATTGGTGATTCATTTCCCATGTAATATTTTAGTTTCTACCAATGTTTGAAAACCTCCATTCTTCCAAATTTGGCTGGTGTCCTAACAGACCATAAAGATATTTATTATCAGAATAGATATTCATTTTAAGACTAAAGGCTAGTCTAAGGTAACATTGGCATGATGGTAAATAGGCATCCCTGTCTCTAGTTCCCTCACAGAAAAGCAATTTAGCAACTATACACAGATGAAAATGCTGTCCTGAGTGCCTGACACCTCAGGGGTAAGGCTATATATAGTACACTGGTGGAGCATGAAAAAACAAGAAAACTACATCAAAAAGGGTTAGAATAAACATTTCACGTTTTACATGTCACCCCTTCCCTGAGCTGGAACAGCAACACACTGAGAAGGATCTCTTTGGCCCATGATTTCTCCAGTTGGGGAAAGAGAAACTAAGACATACATCCAACTTCCCCAGGGTTTCAGGGCATTGTCTGAGAGGCCCACTTATCTCTCAGCTCACATGCAACACTGAGGGAACTGGCATTGGTATACCACCTGGGGACAGCTAGGAACAAGGAAAAGGGTTATGGTTTCACAGTAACTTATACTGCAGATCTTGACAGAAGCCTTGTGCTCCTAACAGCAACATTGCATTGTCCAACCAGAGCCCTTGCTACCAGCATTGTTAGAACAAGGAGTCTCCCACCAATCCCACCCAGCCAGAGAACACAGTTGCAGCCCTGTCCAACTATAAGGTCCAACTCACACCTCCCACTACAACAGATCCCAGCAAGTGTCCTCACCCAACATCAGAGTACTGGTAGTATGCCTCTCCTGTCTATGGGTGCCAAGAACTGGCCTTCCCATAATCCCAGGATGAGCTGACTGGTGAATGACTTTCTTCTGAAGCCAAGATTAAATGAGTGGCTTTAATGAGTTTGTATAAAGGAAACTAATACAGCCACAATAACTAACCCTAAAGAAATAGAGATCTACCAACAACCTGATAGAGAACTTAAAATAATTGTTTTAAAGGAGCTCAGAGAACTAAAAGAGAACACATATAAACAATTGAATGAAATCAGAAAAATACATGGACAAAATGTGAAGTTCAATAAATAAATAGAAACAAGAAAAAATCAAACAAAAATTCTAGAGCTAAAGAATACAATCATTACACTACAAATTTCAATAGAGAGCTTCAGCAGTGCACTTGATCAAACAAGAGAAAGAATTAGTGAACTTGAAGACAAGTCATTTAAAATTATTCAGTCAGAGGGACAAAAAGAGAAAAGAATTTTAAAAAGAAGAAAGCCTACAGGAGTATGGAACACCATCACATGGAACAATATTTGCATTATGGGAATTCCAGAAGGAGAAGAGAAAGAGAAAGAGACAAAAATTCTATTTTAAAAATAATGGCTGACAAATCACCAAATTTGTGGAGAGAAATGGAATTCATGAAGCTTAAGAGTCACCAAATAACTTGAACCCAATGAGGTCTACACCAAGGCACATTATAATTAAATTGGCAAAGGCAAAGGCAAAGAGATATCCATGAAATCAGCAAAATATAAGTGACTTATCACACACAAAGGAATTCACATACGACTATAAGTGGATTTATCTGCAGGAACCTTGTAGGCCAAGAGAGAAAGAAATAATATATTCAAAATACTGAAAGGAAAAAACACCTTGCCAATCAAGAATATTAAACTGGTAAGACTGTCCTTTAAAAATAGAGGTGATATTAAGACTTTCCCAGTTAAATAAAAACTTGAGGGAGTTTGTCACCTACCTTACAAGAAAAGTTTAAGGGTGCTCTTCAAGTTTAAATGAATAAACACTAAACAGGAACACAAAAGTGTATGAAAGTACAAATCTCACTTGTAAAAGTAAATATATAGACAAACACAGAATAGTGTTAATAGTTTTAATAGTGTATAAATTAGTTTCATCCTGCTACATAGTATAAAAATGAAAAGACAAAACTATTAAGAATAACTATAACCACAAGAACTTTTTAATAGATTCACAATTTAAAAACAGAAATAAAATCCAACATCAATAAATAAAGTTGAGCATATGGGGGAAAATAAAAATGTAGAGCTTTTTATGCATTTGAAGTTGTTATCAATTTAAATTAGACCATTATAACTATAGATAGTTCAATCTACCTATGGTAGATCCACAAAAGTTGGAGAGAAAATAAACAGTATAACTGCAAAAAGAATTATCAAACCACAAGAGAACAGGGGAACAAAGGAACTACAAATCAGACAGAAAACAATTAACAAAATGACAATAGTAAGTCCTTACCTGTCAATGATTACTTTCAATGTAAATGAATTAAACTCATGATTCAAAAGACATAGAGTGACTGAATGTCCTCTAAAATAACAAGGTCCAACCATATGCTGTTTACAAGAGACTCAGATTTATGTACATATATAGGCTGAAAGTGAGAAGGAAAAAGGTATTTCATGCAAATGACAACAAAAGAGAACAGGAATGGCAATATTTACATTAGGTGAAATTGACTTTAAGACAAAAAAACTGTAATAAGAGACAAATAAGTCATTATACAATGATAAAAGGGCCAATTCAACAAGAAGATGTAACAGTTATGATTATATATGCACCCAACACCCAACATCAAAGCACCTAGCTGACTTAGATTTGACAGAAGTGAAGGGTGAAATAGCAACAATAGAATAATAGTAGGTGACTTTAATAACCCACTTTCAATAATAGATAGATAATCCAGACAAAAAGTCAATAAGGAAACATCAGACTTAACACTATAGACCTAATAAATATATACAGGACATTCTATCCAATAGCTTCAGAATACATATTCTTTTAAGTACACAAATATTCTCCAGGATATATTATATGTTAGGCCACAATGCATGTTTTAACAAAATCAATATTATTGAGATTATCATGTGTCTTTTCCAACCACAATGGTATGAAGCTAGAAATCAATAACAGAAGGAATGTTGGAAAATTCACAAATATGTGGAAATTAAACAACACACTCCTGAACAACTAATGGGTCACAAAAAGAAATAAAAAGTCATAAAAGAAATAGAAAGTAAAATTTAAAATATCTTGAGACAAATGAAAATGGAAACACAACACACTTATGAGGTGAAGCAAAAGCAGTTCTAAGAGGGAATTTTATAGGAATAAATGCCTACATTAAGAAAAAAAGAAAGATCTCAAATAACCTAACTTTACAATTCAAAAAACTAGAAAAAGAAAAAACTAAGCTCCAAGTTAGCTAAAGGGAGGAAATAATAAAGATCAGAGCAGAAATAAATGAAATAGAGACTAGACAAAGCAATATAAATATTTTTAAGTTGTTTTTTTTTGTAAAAGATAAACACCATTGACAAACCTTTAGCTAGACTACCTGAGGAAAAAAGAAACACAAATAAAATTATAAATGAAAGAGGAGACATTGCCACTTGGACTAACTTTATGTTTGAGGGAACAGAAGCATCTAAAATCTCATGAGGGTTGACTACTGCATAACATACTATTATAGTCTCTTGTGGGTCAGTGAACAATATTAAGTCAGCTTTGGGAATAGGAATATTAGGTGAATCAGACCAAGGTCCAATATCTACATCAGTGACTGTGAGACAGTCATTTTCAACCTGTTTTGTCAGGATAAGGCAACAGAGTAGCTGGGTTCAAGAGGCTACACTTGCCCAGAGTAGTATTAGGATTAGAAAATAAGATTTGTTCATAGCTAGACTGGCAACACAGTGAGAAATGAATCTTAAAAACTTGTAAAATAGTAACATCATGAGGTATCTATAAGTAAATTGTGTTCCAAGATTAAAGCCTGAGTCTTTCAATCAGGAGGGTTTTTGCTATTATGCCTTATAAATACCTTTGCATTCCCAGAGCAACAAAATCTAATAACACAGAAAAGTAAGCAATATGCCTATAATTAGGGCCTAATTTTTGAATAAGCTATTAGAAGCACCCTAAATCTTATGACAGAACATGTAGAAGGTTTTATCAAAGTTAAAAACTAATACACATGGAGAAACAACAGCTATTCTAAGAATGTGAAAGGCTTCTTGATTTTATCTGTACTACAATTTTCGTATTTCATGTAACATACCAGGAGAGGTTTAGCCTTTTCATAAAAGGCAAGGATCCACAACCAACTCTAAAAATCAGTGGAGGGGTGTGTGTGTGTGTGTGTGTGTGTGTGTGTGTGACATTGTTTCATTTGTATATTAGGCTGAGTTCAGGATGTAACCATCTTCTGTCTGTTGGCCAATAATGCATATCTCAAATATTTGACTTCAGTTTGATAATACTGCAACATATTCAGGAAGTCATTATGTCTTGGGAGACTAAGAAATTTAGTAAAGCTAAAGTATCTTCTTTACTAACATGTAAGATATTAGCAGCTATCAATAAATCAACCAGCATTGAATTAGTTTGGAGCATCAAGGCAGAGACAATTTGTTAAGTTTTCTTGTAAATACCTGGAGAATACAGTAAATAAATCTCTGAATTTCTGGGGAATCAATTGCCACAAATATTAAAAGCCTACATAGGTAAAGTCAAGTAGGAACATTGACTCCTTAGCTAAAGGTAAAGGAAAGAAAGCTGAACATAAGTCTATTACATAAAAATAATTAGTTTACTCAGACACAGAAGTTAATGTAGTAGCAAGAATGTGTACCACAGGTATCAGACCAATTATGACTTATTTATTGCTCTCAGATCATGGACAAATCTATAAACAGATTGACCTCCTTGTCAAATATTTCTTTCTTTCTTAAGGTAATATGGGAGAATTATAAGGTAAATATACTTTCTTTATTATGCCTATTTTCACATTTCTCTAATTACTGGTTCTATACCTTGTATTTGAGCTACAGATAAAGAATATGTTTTATACATGGCCATGCTTTTTCTTTATTGTAATCTATAACAATGAGATTCGTCCCTTTTTGTAAATTTCTCTATTTTTTTCTGCCCATAAATATAGATTTCCTGTAATTTGGGTGTACTTTTTCAGCACTAGGTGAGACTGCTGTTCTCCCATAGTCCCCCCCGCCTTTTTTTTTTTCGGTACGCGGGCCTCTCACTGTTGTGGCCTCTCCCGTTGCGGAGCACAAACTCCGGACGTGCAGGCTTAGTGGCCATGGCTCACGGGCTTAGCCGCTCCGCAGCATGTGGGATCTTCCTGGACCGGGGCACAAACCCGTGTCCCCTGCATCAGCAGGCGGACTCTCAATGACTGCGCCACCAGGGAAGCCCCCCTTTTGTTTTTGAAAGCACTTATTTACCAACCTAGATGCCTTGCATCCCAGGTGCTCCAACAACACTCTATCCAGAATATAGAATATCATATCCCTTTGTTACATAGTTAAGTCCCTTTTTGGCATTATCAAGCACATCAGAAGACAAGGCATATTCTTCTACGGAAATACCTGTTTGCATGGGAACTTCAGAGGAGAAAGAACAGGTAGGTCATCCAGAAACACCAATATCTTGGATATTTTTCTGAGTTAGAGTAAAACAAGAAAGGTAGTAGAAATCGCAGAATTCATGGTTTCAGTATCCACAAGAAAGGACTGAAAAAGTTTAAAATGGGGAAAAGAAACAGAAATGTAAATTCATTCCATTCCCATTTCTAAGGTTCTCTCATTATGTCAATTTTGTCCATAAGTTTGCACCATTTGCCAATTACTTTCTGTCTGATTTCCTGGAGTGGGAAAGAACCTCTTGAGGAGGTGGTAAAGCTTCAGAGTTAGGTTGTATCCCTTGCATCTTCCTCAGTCTCTTCCAGCATTATTTTTGCCAATGTCTTGACTTTTCAATAGTGAATTATTGACTTTCCATCAGGGTGTGCCTTTTATTTGTTGGGGTCTCCAGATAATATTGTGTTCCCTTGTAAATAATTATAAGTAGGCAGCTAAGCTGCAGTCTTAAGTTTCTTTATGGCTAATCTTTCTACATATTTTCTCAAAGCTGGATTGTAGCCACCAATATCTGAGAAATTATCTGTTCTTATCATCAACCTACTTTTTCTCCTACTTGTATTTAAATTCCTGGCAACAAAAGTGCCATAAGTCTATTCTGATCTTCACATGGATTTATATATGTAAACTTATAAAATGCCTCAGTGAACTGTGTTGAAAAACAATGAAGGACTCAGCTTCTGAGTACAGCATTTAGCTTCTCTCAGTTTACCTTCTGCAGAAGGGTTTCAAGGAATCTTGTCAGTAGTCTCTCATGTTAGGTTTCCAAGGTACAAAGAATAGAATAGCCTGAGTTGTTGGAGGAAGTGTACAGTTGGATTCCTGAGGACTTGGAACTCCCTAATATGGGGATTACTATTTTACCTTCGTTGTGCCTGTTCCATTAGTCAACTGGAGGCAACAGTTTGTGTAGCAGCCAGTATGCGCCCCCATATATAGGGCCGTAGACTGAAAACACAGTGCAGAGCACCTCCGGAAAATTTTGTGGATCTCTCCAGAGCACTAGGGAAAAGGGCATATGGATTCTTACTATTTCTAGTCCTTCCAGCAGCCCTTAATACATTCTACCAGGTATTTGAGTTGCTGGAGATACAAAAGTATAGGGCTGATATTCTTCATATTGAAATGAAAAATAAATTCTTTCTATGACAATGTAGTTTCAGTTCCCATTTTGCCATTTAGTAGTATGACTGTTTTGATTCCCTTTCTTCCAGGTCATTAGGCAACCACTGCCCAACCTTATGTTTTCATTCTATGACAGTCTCTTACACAACTTTTCAATGACTACTTGTGTTTTACTCTTAATCATATCTGCTTCCATAGCTCTGTTTTGCATAGCCTAGAACACTCTTACATCCTTTCCCAAGAATGGCACCTATGCTGGGGATTAACATAATGACACAAGCCATGGCACTCCCCTTATACATTTATTTGATCCTGAAAAGTGTAACCAGGGTTGGCTTTCTTACAAACCTTGTGCCAAAGTAGATTAGGGTTTGGGTAGATTCAGTGAAGTTAGTCTGTGTAGCTTTCATGTATCCCTGGTGTAGCAGGACAGAAAGTCATCTTTCTCAGTAGTCTTTGTCTAAGAGGACAGTAGTCAAAAATGAAAACTGTATTTCATGGGTACTATTCCTAAAAAGTAAATAGAATACCAGGAAGCTCCTAATTTTATTGATTTTTACATCCACAGGAAAACAAATATCTGGATCGCATGGATTCACACTTCCCAGAATTCTTGAATAGTCATAGTCCAAAAATGATCTACAAGTGTAACACATTAAAACTCTGAAATAATATAACAGGCTTGAATTTGTCTACTTTGACATTTAGAACCAAGCAAATATTGCACCATAGAGATAGTATTGATGAATCACAAACCTTTTGCAACTTCCAGTAAAGCACACTCAGGTGAAAAGTGAAATTCTTCTGATGAAGATCCCATTATATATGTATCACTCATAGAGAAAAAGAACCCGTAATGATATTTATATCATCAGAAAGAATAAAGCTAAATGCCCTAGAAATAAGTCTTTACTAGTTTAGAAGTGTGTTTCACACTTACCAGTTATCAAAGGCAGCCTAATCCACTTAATGTACACACAATGTAAAAAAAAAGAGTTGAGGTATAATTTCAAAAAAATATGAGAATAAACCACCAAAATCTGATTAATATAAAAGAAACCATTGTTTACCTGGAAAGAGGTAGAAGAGGTGGATGAAACAAATTTCCCACATGGGCTTTATTACCTGAAGTCCATGAATAGAGTTTCTACTACAGTGAAGCTAAGAACCCTCACTCCCACTTTGTAATCCAGGATTGTCACCTCTGCTGGGCCCCAGAGTAATTTTATTAAGCATGATTTTTATGTAATCACATCTCCTCAAGGTATGATGTCCTCATTCACTCAAACCATGGCACAACCCACACCTCTAATTTCTTTGTCCTGTAATTTTTTACTAATGGCATCCTTAAATTCTGGGTCCCAAGTGGACTGGAGATCTGAGAGATTCAATGCAGGACAACTGGGTAGTTAATCGTGCCCCAGGGGAAGTGAGCTCAAGTGTCTTCTTCCCCATTTGTTTTTGTCTATGAGGAAGGATCAGGGCGGTAGTCAAAGAAGAAAACTATGTATCTCATGTTTCCATTGCTCATATGTTCCTCTGTGATTTATACAGGAAGGATATTACTAAAAAAAAAAAAAAAGACAGGGCCACCTTCCTTTGTATATAGACCAGTGATTCACCTAACATATTCAAATTGAAGCAAATAAGATACCTTGGCCTCAAGAACCTGTCAGGAGCCTTTATGCAGAAATAAAATCTTACTATTAACCAGCTCTTGGCTGTATCTTTCAGGAAGCCAGAGCAGAAAAAATAATGGCATCACTCATAGCATGGATTTTCCACTTAAAATAAATCTAATGAAGCCACATGATATTCAGAAGCTAGATATCGGTATCAGGCTGCTTATAATTTTATTCAATCTCACTTATTATACCTGAATCTTAAACCTCTGGCTGCAGTTGCCATGGTCCTTCAATTGTGAGTAGTTCATTTATGATGCACAAATATCACAACACCTTAGCAAACTCAAAATAATCTAACAAGTAAATTTGTTTATATATGAATTTAGATCTAACCAAACAATGCACCATAGAAATAATACTAGTGAATGATAAGATTTTTCAAATTTAATCAAAGCAAATCTCAGGTACAAACTAAAGTTTTTTCTCATATCATATCATCAATATGAATCACTCATGGAGAAGAATTAACCATAATAATATCCATGTTTCCTTAAAGAACTAACCTAAACACCTTAGATGCTAGTCTCTATTAGTCCATAGATCTATTTGGAATTATAGCTCTCTGTAATCACTGAAGAGGGTGAGGGTCCAGATTAATTTTCATTGTTGTTAGTTCTCATTCTACTTGTACTTCATACCTATTGCTACTGCAGACTCTTTTTTCAGCCCAGCTCTGAAAACTGTGGATGAGTTATTCCTGTGCTAAATAATTTTTTAGCTAGCTCTGTAGCTTGTTATTCCACACTGTGTGGGTATTTATTATCTAGCCCTGTGCAGTCCAGATTTTAGTAAAGCAGCATTGTGCTCCTTGGTCCAGCTCCAACAAATGTGGTCATTCTATATGTGAGAGAGCCCCTGTTGAGGCTCTCCCTCCTCTACTGTGTTAGCCTCTCCATTTTTATTTCCCCAAGATCTAGCTGTTGTTTCAAGGTGTGCATATTCCGAGGTTTACTTATGCTTTCAACTCGAGATGGACACTTGGTTTTCAATGTTGTTGCTGTTAGAAATGGTGCTACTGTAAGCATTCACGTGTATGTTTTTTAGGGCACAGATATATGAATTTTTCTTGTACCTGGGATTATGTTTGTGAACACAGTCTAAGAGTATTCTAAATAGACATATAGGAAGATTTTTAAATTTTTATATATCTTGGTGATTGTTTATTGTTTAAATGTTCTTTTCTCTCATGGCTAGTGACCTTGAGTACCTTTTCACATGCTTATTAGCCATTTGGATATCCTCCTTTGTGATGGACCTGTTTAAATGTCTTCTTTCTCACTTTTTGACATGTATAAGTTTACTATGTCTCATGTATAATTGTCTTTCATTGACTATACACTTTGATAAACAGAAGTTTTAATTTTGATAAACAGAAGTTTTCATATTTATGCAAACCAACTCATCAATTTTTCCTTTATGGTTAGTGCTGTTATTATTCAATTTTAATTTTTTGCATTCACCAAATCATTATACTACTCTCCTATGTTATGTTCAAGAATCTTTATTGTTTTGCTTTTCATATGTGTCTACACTACACCTAGAAATTATTTCTCAGCATGGTTGGAAAACGGACTCAAAACAAAAGTTATTTGTTTTGTAGAGTGTCTCTCAAGAGAGATTTGTCTAATTATCATCTCATAATTATGCTGGGGTTATGGGTTTTGGGGAGGAAGACCATAAAGTACCATTCTCATCCTGTCATATCAAGGGTACATTCTATCAATATGACATGACTATTTATATTAGTCTTGATTATCTGGCTGAAGTAGTGTTTGTCAGGTTTCTCCACTGTAAAGTTATTTTTCCTCATATGCAACAGCGACACCTTTATTATAGATCAAGTAACCATATAACATTTGATCTGTTTGTGAAGTCTCTATTTTTCCCCATTAGGCTAGTTTTCTGTCTTTTGTCAGTACACGCAGTCTTAACTACTGTAACCTTATGAAATGCTTTGAAATTTTGTCATGTAAGTTATGAAGTTTTTTTTTTCAAGTTGTTGACATTTAGACAAAAACTAGCATGTTCCTTGTTCCTTTTTTTTTTTTAAAAAAACATCTTTATTGGAGCATAATTGCTTTAAAATGGTGTGTTAGTTTCTGCTTTATAACAAAGTGAATCAGCTACACATATACATATATCCCCATATCTCCTCCCTCTTGCGTTTCCCTCCCATCCTCCCTACACCACCACCCTTCTAGGTGGTCACAAAGCACCGAGCTGATCTCCCTGTGCTATGCAGCTGCTTCCCACTAGCTATCTATTTTACATTTAGTAGTGTATATATGTCCATGCCACTCTTTCATTTCGTCCCAGCTTACCCTTCCTCCTCCCCATGTCCTTAAGTCTGTTCTGTATGTTTGTGTCTTTATTCCTGTCCTGCCCATAGGTTCTTCAGAACCATTTTTTTTTTTAGATTCCATATATATGTGTTAGCATACAGTATTTGTTTTTCTCTTTCTGACTTACACTCTGTATGACAGACTCTAGGTCCATCCACCTCACTAAAATAATTCAATTTTGTATCTTTTTATGGCTCAAACTTGACTCTTCTTGGCTCTTTGCATTATATGTAATTCTTGAAATCAGACTGACAATTTACAAAACACCTAATGGAATTTGGATTTGGAATGCTATTCCATTGAATATTTAAAATGAATTTGGGGGAGAATTAACATCTATATAAATCAAACCTGCCAATCTGAATATATCTCTTCATTTGCACGGTATTACTTACTTCATTTCAATAATGTTTTGTAATGATATATGTTGATCTTTTCTTATGTAATTGATATTTTTGATGTTCCTGAAAATGTTATATTTAAAAATCTTTATTTTTTTATGTTTGTTGTTTTGCATAAACACATTTCATTACTTATTTGTTTATTAATACAGCAACTTTGCTAAAGTAACTCTCTAATTTTGTTTACTTCAAGTCATTTGGGGATATAGATATATAGTTAGAGATATATATTAACACACACATACATATAAACACCATTTTGTTGTGTGTAAATAATGATGTCTACACATACCTTTCCATTTCTAATCCTTATACACGTTTTATTCATTTTCCATGACTTACTGCACTAAAACATCCAGTATAGTGTTGAATAGAAATCGTGATAGAAGATTTGTTTTATTCTCAATTTCAGGAGAAAACTTTCAATAGCTCCATTATCAATGATTTTGCAATTGACTTATTTTGTAAATACTCTTTATCTCATTAAAGAATTTTGGTAAGTTCCCAGTTCCCATGAGATTTATGAGGAATAGGTTTTGTATTTTATCAAATGCTTTTTATTTTTGAGATGATCATATGATATTTCCCCTCTGTTGTGTTATTACAATGAATTACATTGAATGATTTTTAATTACTTAAAACTATACTTAATTTAGAATAGCATAGGCTTGTTTTAAAAAGTTGTGAAAATAGCACAGAGAGTTACCAAATATCCCATACCTCATTTCACATATTATTACCATCTTATATTAGTATGGTATCTTTGTCACACAACTAATCGATATTGGTACACTGTTATTGAGTCTAGCCTTTTTTCAGATTTCCATTGTTTTTGCCTAATGACCTACTACTGTTCCATGATCCCATACAGGATGTTACATTTTGATGTCATCTCTACTTAGGATCCTCTTGACCATGACACATTCTCAGATTTTCCTTGTTTTGATGGTCTTCCCATTTTTGAGAACTAGTCAAGTGTTTTGTACAGTGTCTCTCAAGTGGGATTTTTCTAATTATTATCTCATGATTATGCTGGGGTTATGGGTTTTGGGGAGGAAGACCATAGAGATAAAGTACCATTCTCATCCTGTCATATCAAGGGTACATTCAATCAACATGACATGACTATTTATATCAGCCTTGATTACCTGGCTGAGGTAGTGTTTGTCAGGTTTCTCCACTGTAAAGTTATTTTTCCTCCCACCTGCCATTTTAATACTGTATTCTTTGCAAGGAAGTCACTATGCACAGACCATACTTGAGGAGTGAGGAGTTCTGTTGCACATCCTTGAAGTCAAAGTATCTACAAAATTTATTTTTAATTATTCTGCATAAGAAATTTGTCTATTCTCCCAATGTATTTATTCACTTTTTTATATTAGTGTGGATTCATGGATAATTATATTTTGGTTTCTAATTCAATACTATAGTAGCTATTTTTTCAAATTCCTCCATCTTTGATCATTGGAATCTTTTTTGGTTGGCTCCTGTCACTTTGACATGCTTCCATCAATGTGTGTGTGTGTGTGTGTGTGTGTGTGTGTGTGTGAGAGAGAGAGAGAGAGAGAGGGAGAGAGATGAGCACTTCCTTACTTTCTGGCCATCTAAGATGCTCCAGGTTCATCTTTTATATTTCCTGCTCCTTCATAGAATCAGCCATTTTTGAAAGGACTCCTGGCTTGTTTTATTGGAGAGTGGTATTAGAAACCAAGATATGGGTTCCAGGTGTGACATTTGTTACTAGATTTTCATTGCTTCTAGGCTTTCTCAACTGATAGATTAAGGAAAAATGTACGTGCACAGTAACTGTGTGTATACGTATATTTATAACTATTTATATGTGTAACTACATATGTATATACATATATAATTGGGTGGACCAAAAAGTTCATTTGGGTTTTTCGTGTTATGGAAAAACCTGAACAAATTTTTGGCTAACCCAATATAGAGAGCATAAGTTCACAGTGATGTTTCCAACTCGAATCCATTATTACATGGATTATTCTAACCACTTTTTGTGGTTTGTCTGTAAACTTCTACTCCAATGTCAAGAAACCTTACACCATCTGCCAACCATTTACTTAATTGTTTAAATCTAGTATACATATGTAGTGGTTTCATACACTGATGAGAAATGACTTTATCTAGTTAAGTACAGGGCTATGTACAGTCATTTTGCCTTTAATCTTACAGATTGCGCTAACTCCCCTAGTTACTTAAATTAGCACCTTTTCCTTCCAACCCCATCAGTGAGGTTGCTTCATGCATTTGTAATACAGTAAATCCTTTTTTCACATTTTATATTCCATCCTGGGATCCCCCAACTAGTAAATGGTTTTTAAAAATTCATGTATCTTAAGGTTTACTCTTTGTGCTGTAAAGTTCTATGGGTTTTGACAAATGCATAATGTCATGTATATGCCATTACAGTATCATACAGTATCAACCCCTGGGCTGCTGACAGCAGGAGGTGAGCGGCAGGCTAGTGATCAAAGCTTCATCTGTCTCTCCCCATCGCTCACATTACCACCTGAATCAGCACCCCCATCACTCGCATTAGTGCCTGAGCCATCCCCCAGATCACTTGCATTACCGCCTCAACCATCGCTCGCATTACCACCGAAACCAATCCCCACCCCACCCCGTCAGTGGAAAAATTGTCTTCCATGAAACCGGTCCCCCTGGTGCCAAAAAGGTTGGGGATACAGGATAGATTCACTGTACTTTATCTATTTAGCCCTTGCCTTCCCCCTGATAACCACATGTGTTTACTGTATCTTTAGTTTTACCTTTTCCAGAATGTCATATAAATGGGAGCACACCATATATATCCTTTTCAACTGGCTTCTTTCACTTAGCAAAATGCATTTAAGGTTCATCTGTGTATATATATATATTTTTAACGTGGATGTACCACAGGGTTTTTTTTTTTTTTTTGCTGTTGTTGTTTTCTAATGTCTTTATTGGAGTATAATTGCTTTACAATGTTGTGTTAGTTTCTGCTGTATAACAAAGTGAATCAGTAATATGTATACATATATCCCCATATCCTCTCCCTCTTGTGCCTCCCTCCCACCCTCCCTATCCCACCCCTCTAGGTGGTCACAAAGTACCGAGCTGATCTCCCTGTACCACAGGGTTTTTAAGCATTAACCTATCGGAGGATATCTTACTTACTGCCAGTTTTTGGCAATTATGAATAAAGATGTTATAAATATTCATGTGCTAGTTTTTGTGTGGACCTAAGTTTTCAACTCATTTGGTTAAATACCTAGGAGCACAGTGGCTAAATGTAGAACATTTAGCTTTGTAAGAAACTTCCACACTGTCTTGAACATTGCTGTACCATTTTCCATGCTAGCCACCAATGAATAATAGTTTCTGTTGCTTGCATTTTCACAAATAATTGGCATTGCCAGTTCTTTGGATTTTAGCCATTCTCCTAGGTGTGTAGCTGTATCTTTTTGTTTAATTTGCATCTCCCTAATGACAGATAATGTAGGGCATCTTCACCTATGCTCATTTGTCAACTGTATGTTTCTGTGGTGAGGTCTCTATTCAGATCTTTTGCCCATTTTAAATGGGTTGTTAATTTTTTTTTTTTGCTGAATTTTAGGAGTTCTTTGTATATTTGGATTGAAGGTCTTTAGCACATATGTATTTTGAAAATGTTTTCTCCCAATCTGTCCTGTCTTTTCATTAGCTTAATAGTGTCTTTTGCCAGAGCAGAGCTTTTAATTTTAATAAAGCTCAACTTATTTTTTCCTTCATGGTTTTGTGCTTTGGGTATTGTATCTAAAAACTCACCACAAAACCTAAGGTCATGTCGATTTTCTCCTATGTTTACTTTTAGAAATTTTATAGTTTTATATTTCACATTTAGTTCTATGGTTTCTTTTGAGTTAGTTTATATGTAACATGTAAGTTCTGTGTCTAGGTCCCTTTTTGCACACGGACATCCCCTGTTCTAGCATCATTTATTGAAAAGACTATTTTTTATGCATTAAATTGTCTTTGAACACCTGTCAAAGATCAGGTAATTATAAGTGTATCTACCTTTGGATTCTCTATTCTGTACTATTGACCTATGTCTATTTATTTGCCAATACCATGCTGTCTTGATTACTGTAGGCTTATAGTAAGAGTCTTAAAATAAGGCAGTGCAAGTCCTCCAAATCTGTTCTCCTTCAGTATTAGGTTGGTTAATTCTAGTTCTTTTGTCTTTCCATATAAACTTTAAAATCAATTCAGTGATATTTACAAAATAACTTGCTGGGGTTTTGAATAGGATTGAATTGTATCTATATGTAAAGTCGGATAACAATACTGAGTCTTCCAATCTATGAATACAGAATATCTGTCCATTATTTACATCTTCTTTGTTATTTTTTAGCAGAATTTTGTACTTTCTGCCTTTAGATCATATACACACACATGTTGTGTGTGCATGTGTATGATGTATACCGAAGTTTTTTCTTTTTTATTGCAACTGTAAATGAGATTAAAAAAATATATTATTTATTTCAAACTCCAATTGTTCATAACTGGTATATAGAAAGCAATTGACTTTTAAAATACTAACCTTATATCCTTTATCTCTGTTATATTCATTTATCTCACTTAATTCCAGGAGGTGTTTGTTTTGTTTACCTTAGTAGATTCTTTGGGATTCTCTATAGATAATCATGTCATCTCTGAATAAAGACAGTTTTATTTCTCTCATTTTCAATCTGTATGCTTCTTAATACTTTTCTTGTCTTATTGCACTAGCTAAGACTTCCAGTATGATGTTGCATCATAATTCCAGTATGATGTTGCATCATAAAGTCTCTCATCAGGAAGTATGATATTAGCTATAAGGCTTTCTGTAGATGTTCTTTATCAAACAGAAAATTTCCCTGCATTACTAGTTTACTGAGAGTTTTTATCTTAAATGAATATTGGATTTTGTCAAAAGTTTTCATAGCATATGACCATATGATTTTTTTATAGCCTTTTAATGTAATGCATTATGTTGATTGATTTTTTTTTTTTTCTTGCGTTATGCGTGCCTCTCACTGTCGTGGCCTCTCCCATTTGCGGAGCACAGGCTCCGGACGCGCAGGCTCAGCGGCCATGGCTCACGGGCCCAGCCGCTCCGCGGCATGTGGGATCCTCCCGAAACGGGGCACGAACCCGCGTCTCCTGCATCGGCAGGCGGACTCTCAAGCACTGCGCCACCAGGGAAGCCCCTGATTGATTTTTGAATGATGAAAAAGTCTTGCATACCTGGAATAAATTTCACCTGGTTGTGGTGTACAATTTTTCTTATACATTGCTGGATTTAATTTGCTAATATTTTTTGAGGAGGCTCATGACAGATATTGGTCTGTAGCTTTTCTTTCTTGTAATGTCTTTATCTGGTTATGGTGTTAGGGTAATAATGGTTTAATGCAGTGAATTACCAAGTGTCTCCCTTCTTTCTATTTTATGGAAGCAATGGTGGAGGACTGGTATTATTTCTTCATTAAGTGTTTGGCAAAATAAACCAGCAAAACTATCTGGGCTTGGTGTTTTCTTTTTTGAAGGTTATTAACTATTAATTAATTTCTTTGGTAGATTTAGGGCTGTTTAGAATATGTATTTTTCCTTGTATGAATTTTGGTAGTTTGTCTTATGAGTAATTGGTCTATTGCATCTAAGTTATCTAATTGGGAGCATAGAGTTCATAGTATTATGTTATTATTCTTTTAATATCCATAGCATCAGAACTGATGATTCTTATTTCTGTTGTCAGTCATTTGTGTGTTTTTATTCCTTTGCTTAGAATGCGTAGAGTTTTAGCAATTTTATTGGGCTTTTAAAAGAACTACCTCTTGTTTTTGTTCATTTTCTCTACTGTTTTCCTTTTCTTAATTTTACTGACTTCTAATTATTGTTATTAATTTTCTTCTATTTGCTTTAGGCTTAAAGTGTTCTTTCTGTAGTTTTCTAAGGTAAAAGCTGAAATTATGGATTTAGGTCTTTTATATTTTCTAACATAAATTTAATGTTAAATTTTTTCCCTGTAAGCAATGTTTTAGCTGCATCTGACAAATTATGATAAGTAATATTTTCATCTTGACTTCACTCAAAATATTTTTAAAATTTCTCAAATGTTCTTTGATATATCTGTTATTTAGAAATGTTTTGTTTAATCCAAATATTTGGGGATTTCCCAGCTGTATCTTTATCAACTACCAGCTTTATTCCATTGTTGGAATAGACCTGTCTATTTCTACTTTTGGTTCTTTCAACTTTTACCTCACTTATCTTGACACTTTGTCATTAGGGACATACACATTTATGATCGTTATGTCTTTGTTAAGAACTGATCCTTTAACATTAAATAATCTTCATGCCTGCTAACCTTCCTTGTTCTGAAGTTGGTTTTGTTTGAAATCAGTATAACTTCTCCAGCTATCTTTTTTTGTTGTTGTTGCAGTACGCGGGCCTCTCACTGTTGTGGCCTCTCCTGTTGCGGAGCACAGCCTCTGGACGCGCAGGCTCAGCAGCCATGGCTCACGGGCCCAGCTGCTCCGCGGCTTGTGGGATCTTGCCGGACCGGGTCACAAACCCGTGTCCCCTGCATCAGCAGGCGGACTCTCAACCACTGCGCCACCAGGGAAGCCCACCAGCTATCTTTTGATTAGTTTTAGCATGATGTACCTTTCTCAATCCCTTTACATTTTTTGACCTAAATCTTTAATTTTAAAGTAAGTTTCTTGTAGACAACATTTAGTTGAGTCTTGCTTCTTTATTCATTCTACCAAGCCCTGTATTTTAATTTAAACCATTCACATTTAAAATAATTATTAATATTGTTGGATTAGTATCTACCATGTTTATAACTGTTTTCTAGTCACTGCCCTAGTCTGTTTCTTCATTTCCCCATTTTACTGCCTTCTCTGCTTTTAGTTGATCTTTTTACACGATTCCTTTTTATCTCCTCTCTTAGCATATCAATTATTCTTTCTTTTTCATGTTTTCATTAGTTTCTCTAGAACTTCACAATAAAAATTTTCAACTAACCCAAACTCACTTTCAAAGTACACTATACCACTTCACGTGTAGTACAGGTTCCATAGATCAGAGTATTTTCAACTTCTCCTTCGCATCTCTTGTGACATTGCTGTCATTTATTTCACTATTCATATGCCATAATCAACCAATATTTTGTTACTATTATTACTTTAGCCATTTTTTAGATTTAAGAATCATGGAAATAATAATTTTATTTTACCTCATTTATTTCTTATCCAATCCTCTTCTTTTCTTTATGGAGATCCAAGTTTCTGACCTGTATAATTTTCCTTCTTCCTGAAGAACTTGTAACATTTCTTGTAGGGCAGGTCTACTGGCAAGAATTCCCTCAATTTTGGCTTGGCTGAGAGTATTTGTTTCTCCTTTACTTTTGAAGTATAATTTTGCTAGATATAGATTCTAGATAGAATATTTTTCCTGCAACATTTTAAATATTTTACTTCACTCTCTTTTAACTTTCCTGGTTTCTGATAAGAAGTCCACTGTAATTCTCTATAGGTAATGCATTGTGGGTATTTTTCTAGCTTCTTTGAAGATTTTCTCTTTGTCTTTGGTTTCCTTCAGTTGAATATGATATGCCTAGGCTTTAATGTTGTTATTGTCTGTGTGCTTTGCATTTTTTCCTGCTTTGTGTTCTCTAAACTTCCTGCATCTGTGGTTTGATGTTTGTTATTCATTTAGAAATATCCTTGATGATTATTATAATATGAAAATTTCTTCTGCTCTGTACTCTCTCTCTATTCATCCTGGTATTCCAATTATGTCTATTACATTAAAAAATTGTTCAACTGTTCTTGGATGGTCTGTTCTGTCTTTTCATTTTTTTTTCTCTTTGTATTTCATTTTGTGAAATTTCTATTGGACTCTTCAACATCACTGATTTTTTTCCCTCTATCTTGTTGAGTCTAGTGAAAATTCTGTTGAAGGCATTCTTCATCTGGGTTATAGTGTTTTTTATTTCTAACATTTCCTTTTGGTTCTTACAGTTTTTATTTTTCTGCTTATATAACCTATTTACTCTTGCATGATGTCTTCTTTTCCCCTAAGAGCTCCTAACACATTGATCACACTTATTTTAAATTCCCCATTTGATAATTTCAACATCTGTGTCCTGAGTCTGGTTTCACTAATTGTTTTGTCTCTTCAGAGTTTTTTTTTTTTTCTTGCCATATAACTTCACTGTAATTGTTTGTTGGGTTGTGTCTGGTATTAGGAATTGAGATAAATAAGCCTTTAGTATGAGATTTATGGTAATCTAACTAGAGGTTGTGTTGTTTAATGTTTGCTGTTGCTAGAGGTATCAGAAGTGTCAAATTCCTTTAGTGTGCTTGTTTTTGTCTCCTCTCTTGACTCTGGGTTTCCCTAAGTACCCCTGAGAGAGTTGGTGTCTTTCAGCTCTTTCAACTCTAATCCACTGTTATTATAGTGAAGCCTATTGGTGGAATGGTAAGTTTGTGTGGGAGTTGGGTGATCCACAACGTTTTTGAATAAGTCTCTGTTTTTATGTGCCTGTGTCTTAGAACTGTGACCTTCACAAGTATTTCTTCAGTAATATAGTTTTTTCTCCTTGTTCTGAATCTAGTGTTCCCAATCTATTTCCTCGAAGCATTGACCTCTATTGACAATTGTGTGTGTGTGTGTGTTTACTGATTGGTAAGATAGAATGGCTAGAGACCAGAGTTAGATGAATACCCTTTCTTCAAGTGTGATAATACTTTGCCCAAGTCTTTCCCTTGAAGATTAGGCCTTTGTCATGGAAAATTCTTTGGGTGTATTTCACAATGATCACTCTACCCCAGCACTCCAATTCCAGAGTCATTAAGGGCATCTTGGGGGTTTTTCTTAAATCTTTACCATAAGAAACATGTGAGGTTCTTCTAGGTAAAGCCCACAGAAGTGTGAGAGTTTCCAGAAGTTTCTCCCTTTCACTCTAGTCCACACTCAGTCCAGCTATTCATCTAAATTGACACTCAAGTTTTCCTACCAATTTGTAGCTTCTGTTTCAGATAAGCAAATCTCACCTGTATCTCAATGGATGTCTGTATCTCCAGAATTTGGGGTGGCAGTTTTCCCTGCAGCTTCAGGTCTCTGATGGATCCTAGGAAATCAGTTGATTTTCTCAGTTTTCCCACCTTTATCTTGTAAGAGCAGAAATAATGATTTCTGTTCCCTTCACATGTCAGAGTTGGAATCAGAAGTCTTAGATAACTTTTTGAATGTAAAGAAAAACTTTTATTAAATAAGTAAACCCCAAGTGGTTCTGATGCATTAGTTTTGACATGTTTTATGCAATTTGATTTACTATTATTGTATTTAGGATGTTTGCATCTGTATTCATAGTAGTCATATTCTGTAAATTCATTTTTTTACATTGTCATTATCAGGTTTAGTTAAGCTATCCTGAGAAAATGAGAATTAATAATATATTTTTCCTTAAATACTTGTAAAAATCTACTAGTGAGAATATTTATGCCTGGAATATTCTCCTTTGGAAAGATTTTCACTTTGGATTCAATGTCTTTAACAGATATAAGACAATTTATACTTTCTATTTCTTTCTGCGATTTTTTCACTAGTTATGTTTTTAAGGAAATTTCCTATTTCATTGGTACAGTTGACCCTTGAACAACATGGTTTGACCTGCGTAGATCCACTTATACATGGATTGTTTTCAGTAAATATGTGCTACAGTACTACAGGATCTGCAGTTGGTTCAATCTGTGAATGTGGGTCCTAGGATGCAGGATCACAGATACAGAGTGCCGAATGTAAAGTTACATGCAGATTTTCAACTGGGGAGGGGAGACTTGCTTGCACCTCTAACCCATGTTGTTCAATGGTCAACTGTATTTATTAAGGGGCAAAAAAAGTTAGATTTCAAATGTTATTTATATTAAAGAAATTTAGGAAAATTGAAATTATTTACAAAGGCAAATAAGAGTATCTAGATGATTAGGAACATTACGTTCCCACTTTTACGTTCCCACTTTTATGTTCCAGGTTTTGATGGTTAGATTTTAACAAATGCCATCCTTGCCTGAAGGACATCATCCACACATACAAAAATGCTGCAAATTCTACTTTCCCATGGTAGAATTACCCAGTACTCAGGAAGCTGCAAAAGTGGTCAAAACTGGTTTTTAACAAAATCCCCACATTTAGCAAACACTACTGGAACTGACTTGCTCTCCAATACTTCCAATCATCTCTATTTGGCTTTGGTCAAATCAACCCCATCCAACCAGCTCCACTTTTGCTTTGATCTACCCCAAATACTGCTTATTATAAATTTGGCCTAAATTCCACTCATCCTCAAAAGTCTACATAATTTTGCTTTTTTCTTCAAGAAGCAAAAAGTTGAATTTTCTCTTGCAGTTTCTCCTTTACCAGACTAATAATTTGAAGTAAATTTAGCATTTGATTTTCAAATTTAAGTTAATTTTTATGGTATTAGTATAGTAAAGGACACACAAAAGTCTCTATGCTCAGCATGTTTACATTCTAGTGCAAGAAGGAAGACACTCATTAAAAAATATCAAATAAAGTACTTCATATTAGATGATAAGTACTAAAAATCATGGAACAGGATACAAATAAACTTAAAGCCAGAAATAGAGGATTTAATACGAAAAAAACCCTTAGAATGGGAAATAGTCACATTATCAGATCTCTATTACCTCACTAATCATTTTGAGTTTTATAATAAAAACAAAATCAGACTAGAGACAAAACTACATCCTCTCATCCTAGACACCTGTAAACATTAAGTACATTGGGAAAATAATTGTCCTGCATTAGCTGAGAATCTAAACAGGAAAAAAAAATGAAATAAGTAATCAATCAAGGTGCTTCAAGTGTGTATTAAGCAAATAATAATCCATTTTACCCTTAAAGTAAAAAAAAAAAAAAAAAACCTTTCTTTAAATGTTAAAGGATAAACTTGAAATTTAAAAAATTAATATTGGTGCTACAATATCAATTTTACACACTACCACTGTTACATGCATTTCACAATTTGTTCCTCAGAAATGACAAAGTATTCAGGTGGTAGGTTTCTCCAGTAACTCTCACATGTTCCATGTTCCCCGTGTTCCAGCTTAGGACAAATCACCCTCAAACTTTAACCAAATTACACTTTCTTCCACTGTAATACCACCTCTGCTTTCTTGCTAGGTAGAGATTTACTGTACAAATGGAGTTGCAAGCTAAACACTCTCTGGATGGTCTGAGCCTCAAGTCCTTGAGGATTCACCTCCTCATAAAGAATTTATAGATAATCTGGAAATTGATTTACTGTTACTTTTTTATCTAAACTGAATCCAAATTGAAGATCTCAAGGAAGCACCCAATATTCCTGTGCACAAGAATTTCTACTAATATACATAGGATTGTTTGGGTTAAACCCAGTAAGGTTTAGATTTATCCATCTAAATTGCTATCCAGACTTGCACAGTATCTTCTAAAACCAGGAACTGAAAAGGACTAAAAACACAAGTCAAAAACTTGTACCAGTCCTTATAAAACTTTTACCCTCCAATTCCAAAAACCTGCGTGGCAAAGATTGAGATTTGTTTAGGACCTCAGAGCCATAAATAGAATAATTATTCCCTGTTTCTCTATAGTACACACACAAATACCATTTTATTTTCAGTGACTCCTTGAGGCAGTATATTTTATAATGGTAGATTTGGTTCTAGTTTTTTGTTAGTGTCACTTTGGATCAAAATAGTCTATACTTATTTGTCCACTCAGGAAAATCAACAGCATAGTTGGACTATGTCCCAAGGCAAAATAAATCCAGAAGGCAGAACTCATTACACTCCACAGCTCTGATCATTTAGAAAGAGATAAGAGAGTGATACAGAGTGATAATGATTATACTTTGAGTGTAGCCCACGATTTTGAAATTCTTTGAGAATAAACAGGGTTCTTGATCTCAGCAGG
>NW_006786248.1:1730962-1738336 GCF_000442215.2 Lipotes vexillifer
AGTCAGCAAATTAAGTAACTTTAGTTTGAAGTTTTTTTAAGAGGTGGCTATTATCAAAGTAAACACTCTGAAGTTTCCTAAAGTGGTGGCTATTATAAAAGTAAACTCTCATACAAGAAGGGATACCATGGAAGCTGAAGGAAATGCCCCAAAAGGCAGTGGTCACTAAGCTTCTATCCCTCATGGTTAAATCTTTTGAGAGATTAAAATAGCCTGTTATACAATGCCAGAAATTGGCTCCAGAGTTGACAAAGTGTTACTGTGAGAAATCTGCAGGTAAATTACATGAGAATAATCTCTGGCACTCTCATTACAGACACTTAGTAGTAGCAGGCAATCTCAAATGGAAAATTGCAAACATTTAACATGAAATTATCCACCACAGCAAAGACGAATTGGCTACTATACATACTCAACATTAGTGGAGAAACTTTACTAAGACCACTCAACATGTCTGTGGTGAATGTCTCACAGCAAAGACAAATTTGTTACTATACATAATCAACACTGGTGGAGAAGCTTTACTAAGATCACTCAGGGTGTTTGTGGTGATTGTCTCATTTGTTTTCTTGGTAAAACTGTAAAGGTGGAGCATGGATAAGAGCTCAAACCTCAGGGTTCCTTTGAACACAACCAAACAGATTTCGTATTTTCTGGAATGGGTTTTAAATATATATTGAAACATTACCATACTGTCTTGATTACTGTAGGTTTATAGTATAGTCTGAAGTCAGGGATCCTGATCTCTCCAGCTCCGTTTTTCTTTCTCAAGATTGCTTTGGCTATTTGGGGTCTTTTGTGTTTCCATACAAATTGTGAAATTTTTTGTTCTAGTTCTGTGAAAAATGTCATTGGTAGTTTGATAAGGATTATACTGAATCTGTAGATTGCTTTGGGTAGTATAGTCATTTTCACAATGTTAATTCTTCCAATCCAAGAGCATGTTATAACTCTCCATCTATTTGTATCACCTCTAATTTCTTTCATCAGTTTCTATAAGTTTTCTGCATACAGATCTTTTGTCTCCTTAGGTAGGTTTATCCCTAGGTATTTTATTCTTTTTGTTGCAGTGGTAACTGGGAGTGTTTCCTTAATTTCTCTTTCAGATTTTTTGTCATTAGTGTATAGGAATGCAAGAGGTTTCTGTGCATTAATTTTGTATCCTGCTACTTTACCAAATTCACTGAATAGCTGTAGTAGTTTTCTGGTAGCATCTTTAGGATTCTCTATGTATAGTATCTTTTCATCTGCAAACAGTGACAGTTTTACTTCTTTTCTGATTTGGGTTCATTTTATTTCTTTTTCTTCTCTGATTGCTGTGGCTAAAGCTTCCAAAACTATGTTGAATAATAGTGGTGAGAGTGGGCAACCTTGTGTTGTTCCTGATCTTAGAGGAAATACTTTCAGCTTTTCACCATTGAGAATGATGTTGGCTGTGGGTTTGTCATATACAGCCTTTATTATGTTGAGGTAGGTTCCCTCTATGCCTACTTTATGGAGAGTTTTTATCATAAATGGGTATTGAATTTTATCAAAAGCTTTTCCTGCATCTATTGAGATTATCACATGGTTTTTATCTTTCAATTTGTTAATATGGTGTATCACATTGATTGATTTGCATATATTGAAGAATCCTTGCATTTCTGGGATAAACCCCATTAATGGAACAGGATTGAAAGCCCAGAGATAAACCCATGGACATATGGTCACTTTATCTTTGATAAAGGAGGCAAGAATATACAATGGAGAAAAGACAGCCACTTCAATAAGTGGTGCTGGGAAAACTGGACAGCTACATGTAAATGAATGAAAGTAGAACACTTATTAACACCATACACAAAAATAAACTCAAAATGGATTAAAGACCTATATGTAAGGCCAGACACTATAAAACTCTTAGAGGAAAACATAGGCAGAACACTCTATGACATAAATCACAGCAAGATCCTTTCAGAACCACCTCCTAGAGAAATAGAAATAAAAACAAAAATAAACAAATGGGACCTAATGAAACCTTTTCACAGCAAAGGAAACTACAAACAAGACAAAAAGACAATCCTCAGAACTGGAGAAAATATTTGCAAATGAAGCAACTGACAAAGGATTAATCTCCAAATTTACAAACAGCTCATGCAGCTCAATATCAAAAAAACAAACAACCCAATCCAAAAATGGGCAGAGGACCTAAATAGACATTTCTCCAAAGAAGATATACAGATTGCCAACAAACATATGAAAGGATGCTCAACATCACTAATCATTAGAGGAATGCAAATCAAAAGTACAATGAGGTATCACCTCACACCAGTCAGAATGGCCATAATCAAAAACTCTACAAATAAATGCTGGAGAGGGTGTGGAGAAAAGGGAACCCTCTTGCACTGCTGGTGGCAATGTAAATTGATACAGCCACTATGGAGAACAGTATGGAGGTTCCTTAAAAAACTACAAATAGAATTACCACATGACCCAGCAATCTCACTACTGGTCATATACCCTGAGAAAACCATAATTCAAAAAGAGTTGTGTACCACAATGTTCATTGCAGCTCTATGTACAATAGCCAGGAGATGGAAACAACCTAAGTGTCCATCATCAGATGAATGGATAAAGAAGATGTGGCACATATATACAATGGAATATTACTCAGCCATAAAAAGAAACGAAATTGGGCTATTTGTAATGAGGTGGATAGACCTAGAGTCTGTCATACATAGTGAAGTAAGTCAGAAAGAGAAAGACAAATACCATATGCTAACACATACAGATGGAATTTAAGAAAAAAAATGTCATGAAGAACCTATGGGTAAGACGGGAATAAAGACACAGACCTACTAGAGAATGGACTTGAGGATACGGGGAGGGGGAAGGGTAAGCTGTGACAAAGCGAGAGAGAGGCATGGACATATATACACTACCAAACGTAAGGTAGATAGCTAGTGGGAAGCAGCCGCATAGCACAGGGAGATCAGCTCGGTGCTTTGTGACCACCTAGAGGGGTGGGATAGGGAGGGTGGGAGGGAGGGAGACGCAAGAGGGAAGAGATATGGGAACATATGTATATGTATAACAGATTCACTTTGTTATAAAGCAGAAACTAACACACCATTGTAAAGCAATTATACTCTAATAAAGATGTAAAAAAAAAAATCTAAACTACAAATAGAACTACCACATGACCTAGCAATCCCACTACTGGGCATATACCCTGAGAAAACCATAATTCAAGAAGAGTCACGTACCAAAATGTTCATTGCAGCTCTATTTACAATAGCCAGGACATGGAAGCAACCTAAGTGTCCATCAACAGATGAATGGATAAAGATGTGGCACATATATACAATGGAATATTACTCAGCCATGAAAATAAACAAAATTGAGTTATTTGTAGTGAAGTAAATGGACCTAGTGTCTGTCATACAGAGTGAAGTAAGTCAGAAAGAGAAAAACAAATACCGTATGCTAACACATATATATGGAATAAAAAAAAAGGTTCTGATGAACCTTGGGGCAGGCAGGAATAAAGATATAGATGTAGAGAATGGACTTGAGGACACGGGGAGGGCAAGGATAAGCTGGGACAAAGTGAGACAGTAGCATTGATATATATACGCTTCCAAATTTAAAATAGATAGCTAGGGGGAAGCAGCTGCATAGCACAGGGAGATCAGCTCGGTGTTTTGTGACCACCTAGCGGGGTGGGAGGGAGACACAAGAGGGAGGGGATATGAGGATATATGTATACATATAGCTGATTCACTTTGTTATACAGCAGAAACTAACACAACATTGTAAAGTAATTATACTCCAATAAAGATGTTAAAATATATATATATATATAGTAATTGTTTTGTTTCTTTGGGGGGTGTATTAAAGCCTTTTTGGAGAATTCCAGCTCTGCCAGTTGCAATATATTACATGATTTTTTGTTCCTAAACTATGTCTGAGATAGTACTAGGCAAAATTATTTTAATGAGACCATGATTGAAGAGTTTGTACATCTTTCCAGTCAGAGTAACCCTATTTTCCATATTGCTCCAATCTTCAGAAAGGATAGAATAAACAGAAATCTGAAGCTCAGATTAGCAACATTCTCAGATACTCTCAAAATCCCATGGCCTAAGGTTTGCTTTAATGACAATGAGCTTAGCTCTTGGGGTTCATTGAATTGTTCCTTTTGAGTTAGCAACAGGACAATGTATGAGTGTAGGAATATCACCTCTTCACTATTGTAAGCAATCCTAGTCAAATACTGCAGGTGACTCAAGCAATTCATCCAGTTGTAATTATAATAAAACTTTCTACCAATTTGTATCTGAGTAATGTGGACAGTAAAACTCTTGGTGTTCTGATTCAACTTCATTGGGATCCTCAGAGACCACCTTACTAATATATCTGTCTTGACCCAGTGGCAATAGGCATAGCAGCTAAACTGGTGGAAACTTCTGCTGGCTTGGTTTTAGGTTAGGGTCTCCTTTAAATCAAGAGACACAAATAGCTTTCCTCAATAACCTCCTAAACAACTATTAAATTCTGGAGGTCTGGTCTAATATTTGTGAGAGAAAGATAGCCTTCAAACTCTGGGGAAAAAAACCTTATCAGATACTGTTGAGGCTAGTGCAGAAGTAAAATTCCATGAGGTTGAGAGTGATGTATTTCAATCAAAGATGCGTATACCATATTAACTCATTACTGGAGATATCAAGCTAAGAAATTTTAGGAACCCATTAGAGGCAGACGTTCTTTGGAAAGAAATGGCTTCTACTAAAGACCTTCTAAACAAGTAGATGACTATGTAGATGGCTTCCCCTCAATAGCCACAAAAAATATGATAAATTATCATAATTTAATCTGTATTCCTTTATTGTTTATTTTCTTACCTACCTGGTTTAGGTTACATTTAATTACATTACATATAAGGCATTTATTACTTATATTGCTTTATTTATTTTGCATGTAATCACTCTTTAGTACAAGTCTAATATCTGTTACAGTGTATGTGCGAAGGGTTAAAGCATACAATCAAACCTACTGCTGAGTTTGTACACATTTTCCCTTGTGAGCCACACAATTTCCCTTGGTTCCAATTCTTTGAAATGAATCAGTAACTGAGGCCCAACTAATAGATGACAAGGCAAACAACAATATACTAGACAACCAGAAATCTAAAATCACTATCCTGTCATATCTGGAAAAGGAGTTTCCTATGTCTACGAAGACAATACTGGAGGGTCTTTGGTGGAAGTCAGCTTTTATAACTGAACTTTCACAGGAATAGAACTTGCATGAGAACTAGAGCAGACAGTATTTATTTGGAGGTGTCTAATTTTCTCAGATCTTATAAGTAAGACCCACTACTTTTCTTTTGCTTTAGATCTACTAATGATATTGATACTACAAAATTCATTGTCTAGCACTAAACTATTCTTGATGAGTAGCACCGAACCATTACAAAACTATTTGACAATCTCATAGGGGTATTTTGGCTTTAAACAGATCATTGTGTACCTCTGAAAGACTGGCATTGGATCAGTGAAGCAAAAGTCTCTTGGCTACATCCTGCACACTGGAGGAACCTGCTACCTTGATAAACTAAATTCTGCCTTTCGTATATTCTCTGACATCACCCAGGTTCTATTTTGACCCATTAGTTTCTCCTCTAAGAGGAGATCCTCAGATAACTTAATTCTAGAAGAAGAAAAACAAGACCTTGATGTTAGAACGCAAGCCCTATGACTCAAGGGGAATTCTGTATTGCTTTCTTTCTCAAGCCCCCATACTGAAAGATTCACCTTGAATGAAATTTCAGAATGTCCTTCCCTCTCTGATATACTGCTGAGATTCTGTCTCTCTGATATACTGCTGAGATGCTGCCAAGGTGGGCTATCTCTTGCTGTCATAAGAGAGTAAGGTAGATTTGGTGATATTTTTCAGGAGCTAGCATTTGATGTATGTAACATAATCAGTTATTTTTAAATGTATGTTTTCTCAAAGGGTCACAAGTAAAATTTATTGAACACATAATGTGCCAGATGTTGAGCTAAGTGAAACTTTCCCCAACATATCTCCTTTAATTGTAGTAATGACTGGCACATCTCACTTCTTCTCACTACAGAGACAATTAGGAAACCATGGTGAATGGGAATTTGGATCCAGGAAGTCTATCCTGGCATCCATTTCTTTGTACCTACTAATATATTCTATTTCCATGATTGCAGGGACCATTACTATCTTGCCCATAGCTATTTCTCCACTGCCTAGAATAGTTCCTTTCTCATATAACATGACCCACAAATATTCTTAGGGTGAATAGATGAATTTAAAACATATTGCATGATGGTACACAAGAGTGATATCCTAGAATGTGGGCTTTGAATTCAGAAGTTCAACTAATATATATGCCACTTGGTTATTATTTACCTTAAGGTAAATAATTTTTGTAATGGAGAAAATAATACCTAGGTTTGCTTTAAAGATTACATGGTAGAATTATATAAGGCAGCAGCCATAGGGGCTAGAATAGACTGGTACTATAAAATGGTGTCTAATATGATGATGATAATGATGATTCTTATATTGTTTTCCCCCCAGTAGTTTTCTTTCCTAACTATGATTTCATTAAGTGACATACTCCCTTACTTTTTCACACTTCAGCTTGTTTCTGGTTATTTAGTAACATAAAATAAGCTGTTGTATAGTTTTAGTTTTTATTCTTGTTTTTATTTTGGAGGTTTCTGAGTGTCTGGAGACAATGCATGAAAGTGGACTGTAACCATTTAATGCCTATTACATCTCATCCAGAATCAGGGGTTAAAAGGGGAGAGGAAAAGTAGGTAGATATGTGAGGGAGTAAACTTGCATTTTTATTGTAGTGGGGATTCTGCGCAGCTGCTGTAGAGGTAAACTTCTCTGTCACTAGGGCAATGTATGTCCCAAGACACCTTTCTTGATCTCTAAACGTTGGAGTTTCTCCTCAAGTGGGTGTAAGCCCTACATAGATATACATATGTAGATTATAAAAGAAAGATGACATAGATACAGGGTAAAGTCTGTGGCTGGTATATAGCAAAACCTCAATAATTGGTAATGAAAGGAAAGCATCACATTTACTTCTGTACTATTTGCTCATTCAATGCATAATATTAATCAAACAACAGATAATCCCTCAAAAGGAAGGAATTGTGTCAGGTTAAGCACAGACAGTATTATGTTTGTAATCTTATTCATTTATATGACAGGCTAAAAAGAGACCCAACATGACTTCAAAAAATGAAATTTCATGATGATTTTAGCTATGGACTCTCTCCAGATGCTACTCTCTTTCATGGAGGTAGTAACTATAAGAAACTTCCCACAGCATGTAGGGAAAATATC